>NC_056739.1:1677371568-1677671568 GCF_019279795.1 Protopterus annectens | reverse complement strand
ATCAGGTCATCCACTGATCTACAGTTCTGTGGAACAGTGAATGTTCAACAATAGATGTAAGATCACTGTTGCAGCAGCCTAAGCTACATGGGTCTTACCTCTTACTTCCTGTCATCATCCAGCTTTTCAAATCTTAAGGGCACCATTCACTCTACCTCTGAGCTTTCTTGCTGCTGAAGTATACTCCTTCAGCAGGTTGCAGAACTGTTGGTCAGCTAATTATACTTCAAGGATGGGCAACTAAGTCTCCTGTTGGGGAAAAAATCTTCCGCATATATAATTTTCTGAGAAAAACTTGTGTTTTTTCTGACATATTTTTTTATATGGAAGAATAGAGCATTTGGATTGTCATTCCTTTTAGGAGAAATACTTTGTATCAATGCTTCTGTTAAAAAAATGCGTAGAATATTTATTTTTTTTTACTTTTCTTCATACAGGTTTTTGTAGGCTTTATATGTTTTTTGTGTTATGGATAGGATAGTCTGCTTGTGTTTTCTTACCTCAGAACCATGTTTTGGATGTTTAAAACTTTACTAACCTTATTAATCTCTATTACCCATTTTAATTGCTTCAATCTTGGCTGAACATATGGAGCAGTAACCAGTCTCCAGATTTCATCCTTCCCCTGTCCATGAAAAGAAGAAAGTAGTCAGGGAGTCTTTGAGTCTCAAGACAGATCTGAGTGTGCTTCAGATGCTAATGAGTGACTGCTGTGGTTGGTCTAGGTTCTGCAGACAACTCATCTTTTTCCCTTGGTCCCTATGGTGTTACACCTACAACCACTAAGGATCGGGAGATAGACAAGTCCTCTTTGACTGTAGGGATAATCACCATGGACAACAGAGAACAAATCTTGTTGGCCCCAGAAGGGAGGGGCAAGTGAAATACAACAGCTGTAAATGGGAGCCTGAGACCTATGAGACTGTGTGTGCTTTGGTCCATCCTTTTTTCTAGGCAGTCTCCCAGGAAAAGAAACATAAAAATGTGGCTTTTTCTGTTTCTCTTTCTTTGGTCAGTGTATATTTGCATTAATTTGATAGGGAGTTAATTTCTGCTTTTACTGTTCCCATTTTCTCTTCAGAAAAGAAATGAAAAATGTTTCCTCACTTTTTGATTCTGAAATACAGTAAGAAGAGCAGGAAGTAGAGTGTAAATGTAGTCCTTCAGAATTTTCATCTCAGACTCAAGGTTCTAATTCTGAAAAGTGTTTCTTCAAATTTCCTTTGAGACAAGCTTTCTTTTTCCTGAAACATTATCTAAAGTGAAAGAGATTTTTTTAGTAGGATCACAATGAAATTCCTATTTCCCAATAAATGTATTATGAATTGTTGAATTTGGATATTCCTAAATCTGCAGCTGTTCCTCCTGTTTTATCTGCTTTATAGAATGCTTTTCTCACAGCTTGCAATTTACCTTCAAGTCAACCTTCTGCCCTAGGGAACATGACAAATTAAACAAGGTAACTCAGACTCAAAAAATACTTGTTTACAAACATAAAAGGAGATCCTGCAGTGATTTCCATATTCAAAATTGCTTTTGCTAGACAGATTTCTAATGCTATTTCCATCCCTTCTGATAAGGACAGAAAACATTTGACAAACTTGGGAAGAAAGTTTACAGTTTGTCTACTTTAACATTAAAAATTTAAACTTCTAGGCACGGATATTAAAGTTTTTACTTTTTTTTACTTTTGAGAACATGAAAAAGTTAACTGTTAACATTCCCTCTTTCTGATGTGAAACATTCTTTGAATGTTTCTTTACTGCCTGCTTCTCATGTAATTAAGCATGCCTTAAATTGTCCTTATGATGCTGCAGATACTACCTCCAGCTCTGGTGTTTCTAGGTCACTCATGAGAAGATTTGTTTGGTTTATTCCTCAAAAATCTTCCTGACAATGCTAAAACTGAGATTTAAATTTTCTCCTGAAAAAGTATGTTTTGTTTAATCTCTCTGTAGATGGGGTGCTTAAAGAGATTTACTAAGAGTGAAAAATTGTTTCAAGGGTTGACCAATATCTTGTAGCCTTCATTTTTTAAGAAAAATACAATTTTTCCTTCTAACTTTGCTCTTTTTTTATAGATGGTACTAGATTGTTTTAGACAAATGGATTTTCAAAGTCATTCAGCAGGAGTAAATTTGGCAATGGCGGTCCCTACTTGTCTTCCAGAACATTCCTTCTTCACTAGTAAACCAATTGTCCCCATTCCCTCCAGTTCTTGAACAGATGCTGTCTCAGTGAGTTATAAAATTAGTGTCTACCTGCCAGATGAGCTAAGGGTTTTAGTCATTTTTTTTTTGTGGTGCCAAAGAAAGAAGGGACTTGGAGTCCTGGGCTAGACCACTCCTTTTTCAATCTTTTTGGCAAGGTCCTAAAGTTCAAAATGTTTTCAGTTTCGGAAATAGTTACGTCTTGTCCCCTTACTAACATTCATAGTTAAGCTTGACTTAAAAGATACCTATATATCACATTCCTATTGCAAAACATTTCAGATATTTCTTAAGCTTTTCTGTATTTAGCTCAAATTATCAGTTCTCTGTCATAGGTTTTGGATTATCTAATACAAGGATAGTTCAAAGTGTCTGGCTTCAGTATTTCCTCGGTCTATATCAGCTTATCGAAAGCTGATAAGAGTGAATGCTCTTTGATTGACCCCAAAATGTTGAACAACCAAAATAACGAAGACATGGAACAGCGATTTTGTTCCCAGGGAAAAGAAATCATTCCGCAAAAAAAAAAAAAAAAAAAAAATTAAAACACAGCATAAAGTGGGGGACTTTACCCCCCAAATTCCCCGATGTGGGGGGCTGTGCCCCCATACCCTCTACTTACATATACCAACTCCGAGATCGCACCACAGTGGAGGAAATGGCAAACTCCCAAAAATGGCCCAGCGATTTTTTTCACTGGGAAAAAAATCGCTGTTCCATGTCTTTGCTATTTAGGTTGCTTGACATTTAGGGTTCGATCAAAGAGCGTTCGCTCTTATCAGTTTTCAATAAGCTGATATAGACCCATAGTTGCTTATACCACACTACAAGGCATGCACATTTTTCTTTATCTGGGCAATTGTCTTACATCTGCAAACTCTTTTTTTCAGTTGACAAGACTCATCAGAAAGTGTTCAGAATATTCTACTAATTTGTGGTTTTCAAGTGAAATTATAGAAATTTTTTCTCTCATCCCATTGTGCAGAACTGTTTTTAGGATGTCTGTTAGTTTCTATCTTTGGAGGAGCATTTCAACCTCCAGAAAAAGTAGAGATGTTCCAAACATTATTCCCATCTTTTTTTCACAATTAAAACCAGGTATCTGCTAAGGAATTTCTTTGGATTATGGGCTACATGTCTTCTATGATTCTTATGATTCCACTGGCAGACTTCACATGAGAACAATTCAGTGATGTCTCAGGTCACTCTGGACTCAATATCTTTGCCCTTTATCTTTTCAGATCCCTATTTTGGAGTTTGTAAAAAGGGAGGTCTCCCCTTTTCTCTTCCACCTACACTTCAGAATTTGCATGGGGAGTTGTTTGAAAATGGGAGAAAGTACAAGCTATGTGCAATAAATAAGACAGACAAAAAGCACATAAATGTCAAAGACATGTTAGGAGTAATAAATGCTTTGAAAGCCATATATCATCTCTGGTCACCTGGACCTCTTTAAGATTTCACAGTCAGCGTCACAGGGATGTGATGCATGTCAGATCAAAACATTTCAGCAGACAGGCTAAGCAGGAGCAAGGCAGACCTTCATGGATGGAAACTTCACCCTGGATTCTTTCTAGAAAAGGTCCAACTGTTGGAAATTTTGCTTCCTATCAGAATGGCCAGCTAAACAAATTCTGCTGCCATATTCCTTGAAGGCAGTTGCCTTCTTATTCCCATGTAAGGAATGTTCTTGTATGCTTTTCCACTGATATATAGGGTTCTTTGAAAGATCCAGAAGGGATGTCCAAAGATTGTGGTGATTGCCCCTTTTTTGGTCCAGGTAACAGTGATCTTTTTTTCTTCTGAAACTGGCCAAGAACCTTTACCATAGGTTTCCCCACAAACTGGATTTATTCACACAAGATTGGTATTGTATGATATATCCTAGCCTAAAAACTCTTCAGTTGATCACCTGGGCAATAGAATATTGTTACATTTTAGGCACTTTTTTTTCTGAGGGCCTGCAAGAGGTATTGAAGGAAGTTAAAAACTGCTACTGGGAAATTATATAGTAGCAAAGATTTCCTAGATTGTGCCATTCCAAAAACCAGGACCCTCTTAGTGTCTGGCTGCCTCTGGTTCTTAATTATTTGTTTGAGTTACTTACCTTTGCATTTTCTCTCTCCTCTATCAAGATTAATTTGTCAAGCATTTCTGCATGTCTGCCTTTGTATTTCCTGATTTCTAACTATCAAAAATAAAGCAGTTTTTGAAAAGAGCTTTTGTCCACCAAGGAAATGTGATTTGTCTTAAATAACTTAAAATCTAATTGCAGCATACTTCTTAAATTAGCTTTCAGGCACTGCTAGGTGCAGTCACTTCTCTTAAAAGTTTAATGGCATCTGATAAGCTACTAAAATATTTTAAAAATAAAAATAAAAAAACAGAGAAACTAGTGGTCTAAAAACTTTGTTGATGAACTCAGTCCCAGTAATTTCCAAAAATTATGAATCCCAGGTAGTGTTCCAAAGCAACAAGCCTTTATTTGTCACAGAAAAGTGATCCTCAGTAACAAAAATATCAGAAATACTTTATAATGTTAACTATATCAGCTTTTATATGCTTAGAAGTTGATGCAAAAAATATATGTACAGTAAACTCTCAGGTAGTCGGCACCCATGGGGATTAGTAGATGGCGGATAACTGTAGTTTCTGGTTGCTTAAGAGTTACTATAAAAATAGGGCTGACTAATACTGTACCTTATACTATATGTTTGGCTTGACTTGTTCTTAGATTGGGGAGAGAGAGAATGTATTCCTAGCTTGATTTTTAAAACTTTACAACTCTAAAAATGTAATGTATTTTTCTGCAGGAGTGTGTGTGTGTGTGTGTGTGGGGGGGGGGGGGGCAGAACATGCAACACATGAAAATTGTACTGTATTTCTTCTATTTTTTTCTGTTTGCTTGAGAGTTTTGGTTGCTTGAGTTCTGGTTAACTGAGAGTTTACTGTATTGTTTAATTTTAAGCCGGACTGTTCATGGCAAACAATATAAACAGGGCTGTAAAAGTGCATTTTAGAACAGCAAGTACCCACTCTCACACATGAATAATGATTAGTTCAAACTAAATCCTATCCGATCTATTTGCAACCAATATTCCAAGATCAGGTATTAAGAAAATCATAACATGCATGTAAAAAGACTGCTATCTAACATCACTTTCAGCTAACTAATGCAATAAAGCCTTCATCAGGTCTGTGACAAGAACTAAAATCATACACATAGGTAGATAAGTAAAAACAGCTAACTAGATGGATACAAGAAAAACACACACACACACACACACACACACACACACACACACACACACACACACACACACACACACACACACACACACACACACACACACACACACAAAAGCATAGCTATCTAACCATAAGTATTATCTAATTAGAACACTATAAATATAAATATATATATCTGTAATAATATCTAATAAGCATCCGGCCATATGAATTAGTGTGCATAAAAAAGTTATTTACAGCTCAGGGAAAATGTCAGTGCTTTGCAGTTGAGAGAAAAAAAAAACTGTCATGACAGTTTTCATGTTTATAGCACCTCAAAAATGTTTATACAATGAAAACCGGTAGATAAACCACACAAAAGTACAGAAAACAATGGATGAAGTAAACTAGTAATGTACAAAAGTGTGCAGGTGTCTGCATGAGTGTGCATAAGCGTGCACCAATATGCTAAATTTGGGAATTATACCAAAACTTTATGGTAATAGTGGCATGAAAAAAATGTGTGTTTTGAATCTACCGTTTAAATTTCTGGTGTGATGCAAAAGTGTACTAATTCTAATCAAATCAGAATTGGGGTTAAGATAATTGAAGATATAGATATATACACATTCTACACATCATTTTTATTATTTTTAGTATGTTTGGTACCTTTAGTACATCAAAATATTTCCTCATAAATTCCCTAAAAAACCTTTACAGATTGTGTGGCAAGTTACTGAAATTCAACACACTCTTAATAGAGCAATAGTAGTTAAGTCATGATTTAATGAATGCATTTAATTTCAGCTGTCAGAATAAGTCTTTTTTCTCCAAAACACCACTGATGTCCCCTTCAAGCTCATCCATCTCCACACAGTCCAGAATGATAAATTTAAAACCAGAATGTCTGCTGCTTTTAATAAGTGTTTGGATAAGGCTTTCCTCTGGCACTTACATCTGATGTCAGAAAGATGACCTGAAATCCTCCTTTTGAGTTTATTCATAGTCTTCCCCATTCCCCGTCATTACATTTAGCCCTATATATTAGTTTTTCAGTGTTACAGTTACCACTTGCTGAAGATTTCACCATCATTTTAAGATAGGGGCATTCAAATGAATCGTACTCCATCAAGTATTCACAGAAAGTTCTGTTTTTTTTATTTTTTCAGTTTATTTATTTTTTTCAAAACTTGTGTTAGTGAGGTTGGAACTAGACATATTCCTGTTCTTCTTCATTTTTTTTCATTTTTTTCTACTAAAATATTTTGATGCTGGCCAACTGTATATTCAGATTCAATGATAATAACAAACAAATTATAACCAGTGATTTTCTAATAGAAATACAGGTTTCAATATGAGGATATGCATATAATGCCAAATTCAAAGTTTTTTCTCTCATTATAATCTCTAATTCTGAATTATTAAATTTCAAAGAATTTGTGCATTTGTATATGCATTTTGCATTTGTATATAAAAAAGCAAAACCTTTGTTCAAATTTTTTATAGGCTAACCTAGTGCCCACTATTCCACATACAGGCTTTTAAAACAATGGATTATCCTTATGTGTTGGGCTAACATGTTTTTATCTGGTGAAATTAGGAACTGTCCATCTTCAGAAAATCATACATTTGCCACTAAAAAGAGATACAATATCTGACAGGCTGAGGTAAGCACCTATTACTGCAACATCCCGTGACTCAGTAGTCATATTAGCTGTCTGATTGCACCAGCTAATCCTAAGAAGTATGTAGAAAAAATAAAATAATTATACAAATGTTAAACTTCCTTCTAATGTCGTCAAGTTCTAGAAGTGCATTATTATTTTTTTTCATTCTGTAATCCATCAATATTATTTGCCATTGGCACAAACATTTACACATTCTGTTTTTGTTATTTGCTACTAATGCATCTGTTAAGACCTTTCTGATGTCTAGATTTTGACTCCTGTGGTAAATATGAAATGAAAACCGGCACAGAGAGAAACAAACTGACACCAAGAACACTCAACACACGAGTTTACCTAGCAGTGTGCAAAACCTGCAGTAAACTTTATGTAGGTAAAATGAACAGAAGACTGAAAGAAAGGTTCTGAAGAAGTCCGGATGGATGAAAGCGCTTGACTGTGGATACTGTGTTACTGTGGAGTATACATTTTATTTTGTATATGTTGCTAATGCTGTGGAGTTTGTATCACATCATGGAATAAATTGTGTTTTCATCACTCCAGTGAATTCCTTGTTTTTCCAGCATACAGAGAGTGTTCTTGGTGTCCTGTGGTAAATAGAAACTGTCATTTTCTAGGGATTGTGTAAGTGTGTGTGTGTGTGTGTGTGTGTGTGTGTGTGTGTGTATGTGCGTGTGTGTGTATGTGTGTGTGTGTGTGTGTGTGTGTGTGTGTGTGTGTGTGTGTGTGTGTGTGTGTGTGTGTGTGTGTGTGTGTGTGTGTGTGTGTGTGTGTGTGTGTGTGTGTGTATGGTATTAAGGCATTCAGCATTTCATTGTGGTCTCCGTTATTACCAGAGGTGTTCCTAAGTTTGTACATTATTTTAATATCTAATTTATGTGGTATGTGGTGGTGGTACTGCGGTAGCATTGTCGCCTCACAGTACGACGTTGTCCTATTCGATTCTCAGCTAGAGCATCTTCTGTGTGGAGACATGCGTGAATGGGAGTACCTTCATTGAAGGTTGTGCATCAGGGCCGGCAATTTGGCACGTAAAAATCTACTGCCAATCATTAGCGGACCGGAGTTCCGCTGTGGCGACCCCTAACCGGGAAAAGCCGAAAGACACAACAACAACAACCTGATATGTCTTCTATACCTTCATGATAACCTTGTCAGTTTACTGGAGAAATTGTTCCATTAGACTACTCATGGTCATAATGTTTAATGTCTAATATACTTTGTTTTAAATATTATGAATTAGAACTGATTCTTTATGACCATTCTCCCTTGACTGTCCCATTTCACATTCTGCTTCCAATGCCCTACTCCTTCTTTCTTAAATCAGTTGAGTCATGCTTGACTCCTGTGAAGACCTGATATCATCTATGTTACAGAACTCTTATGCTAACATATCATGTCTAGTTCCCATTAATGCATTCAGTAAGTCTACCAAATATGTAATATAGATGCATTTATCACAGCAGTCCAGAGATAAATGAAAACCTTTAATCAGATTATGCATTACACAAATTGAAAGTAGCTTTCCACACACACACAAACATAGAATAAAATATAAAATAAAATACATGTAAAAATCTGTATGTAAGAACTGGGGATTTTTATTTCAATCAAACATTTTAAAAACTAGAAAATTCTAAGAAAATATATGTATATGTATTATTTTACAATATCACTGTTAAATATAGACAATTGACAATCAAATTAGTATATCAAAGTTTACAGATATGAGTCTCAAAGCTACCTAATCCATACTATGACTCATCTATTCCCTAATAATCAAAATGATTATATGAAGGTTTACTGAGATGTGGCACAAATCTATCCAATCCATACCCTGACCCAGCTATTCCCTGATAATCAAAATGATTACATCAAAGTTTACTGAGATGTGACAAAAATCTACCTAATCCACATTCTGATTCAGCTATTTCATGATGTCACAAAAGGAAATATTGCCAGCCTAGCTATCTGGAATTTTGTAAATTATTATATGTCATTTGTAAATATTAATATAACTTATATATAAGTGTGACAGAAGGAGATACTGCCAGCACAGCTGTCTGGAATTTTATAAATGGTTATGTGTCATTTGTGTATAGCAACATGCTTCATATGCTTGTGATACAAATGTATTAGAACTGTATGTCATATTGTATAGACATATGTGTTGAGATATTTTTATACAATATTGTAATTGTTTAGAGGTATGTCTTTTAAAAGGAGATTAACTTGCAAAGCTGAAGAATAGTTGAGATTTAAGTACTTTATTGCTGGGTCATAAACAAAACATGTTATCTCTCAGTTTCAGTGCAGTAGCATATATGCTAGAGATAGAAGTTTTTTGTATTGTCTTGAAAGAGAAGTAATTACTAGGCTTGAGATGTGGAAGTGTTTTATTGCTTTATGACTTCCAACAGCTGCACAGCTCTGAACAAAAGCCTTTGTCTATGCATTTTCACAGGGAGATGCTAAATGCTACAATGGGGGGTTTAGCTTGAGAGCAAAAGTCAGGTGACAAAAATTGATGTCATACTGCAAGTATCCCAGCAGTAATATTTGATATTAATTTAAGAACTCTCTAAGAGGGAGAAACAGGGCATTTTGTATTTGTCTTTGATCTGACGGCATCCACTCATCACTTCTATCTTGCCTTGCTGTAAGAAAGTTAACTAGGGTGCAGTAATGTCTTTTAGATTTAATAAAGAATATAATAAAGATTAGTTTAGGTGTTTTCTATATTTATCTGAGACTGTCTTGCAATGCTGTTTTAAATATTTCCTATGATTATGAACTCTGAAGTCACTGTGAATACATACTTAATATTGTCTTGTTCTTTTATTATTTATTATTAAATATATTTAAACCTTCCAATTTTGACTGGTCTGTCTAGAGATATTTAAGCTCTTAGAGTACTTGCATATCTATTTGGTGACACTGTATAGGCCACTCCTAATAGCCTCGCTCTTATTCAAACTACCATTTGGATTAATAATAACCTTATACAGCAAGACTGGACACCCTTTGCTATGGCCCTTAAAGTAGCTGATAAGTAGTAGCTGGTGGCAGTGGAAACTACCTTATAGTCTGGGCAGAAGGGGTCATGGCTAGTAAACATATGCCAGCCTTTACCAGGTGTGTGTGCATGTGTGTGTGTGTGTGTGTGTGTGTGTGTGTGTGTGTGTGTGTGTGTGTGTGTGTGTGTGTGTGTGTGTATAAATCAAACCTCAAAGTGTGTGTGTCAGCTACTAGGGCAGGGACAAAAAGCACTGCTTGGACAGAGAGGATGCAGGAGTTCTTAGTTTGGCCACTCAGCTGAGATCTCAGCCTTATAGCTGTGCCAGTAGGGAGTCTTATTAAAATCTGGAGAAAGAGGAAGAGGAGGAAACTAGCCCCAGACTGACAGTGATCTCTGTGTGCTCTTAAGGGAAATTGTACATTACTGTGTATGTACTTGTCATCCTCTCAGTGTGTACGTCCCGCACTGTTGCCAGTGGTGAGGATTGCAGCTCCTTGATTACTGGGCCAGTGTTCGGGCATCACACATATGATAATCAAAATGAATACATCAATCATTACTGAGATGTGGCACACATCTACCATATATGTTCTCTGACTCAGCAGTTCCATGATTTTTGAAATGTTTACATTAACATTTCCTGAGGTCTGGCACAAAACTATCTAATCCCTACTCTGACACAACTATTCCCTAATAATCAAAATGATCACATCAAAGTTTACTGAGATTTGGCACAAATCTACCTATTCCATACTCTGACCCAGCTATTCCATGATAAGCAAATCACCTAATCCATACTGTGACTCAGGTATTCCATCCTGGATATATATATGTATATATATATATATATATATATATATATAAATATATATATATATATATATATATATATATATATATATATATATATATATATATAGAGAGAGAGAGAGAGAGATAAATGCGTAGACACAGGAGGTCCCACACAACTGTGTGTCTATTTGTGCACAGGAGGTATTGTTCATCTGCATTCAGAGAAGAATTGAAGAATAATGGAAAACTTGATAAGCAACAGAAACAAATGTAAGAAGTAGACGGCACACATACACATACTAGTGTTAGCAACTGCAAAGAGTGCTACTAATTCTTTTAGCTTAATTATATCATAAATGTCACTTGAAATAAAAGTTATTCTAATGAAATGATAAAAGTTATTCTAATGAAATGATAGATTTCTTTCCTTAACTCTCCCCAAGGAGCCGAAAACTAAGTCACTCTTACTTTCAAGCAACGAAAAAAGAGAGTTGATATTTTTCATACTACTTGCAAAATTATCACTAATGGTTTAAAAAACATATCCATTTAGACGTGTGCTAACTGTGTATTGTTTGTGTAAGCTGTTAGATTTTTTTTTTATGTTTTTGTATAGGTATCTGTTGTAAGAACTCTCCCTACCCAGCTAAAAAATATTGTGAATCAGCAAACAAACAAAAAAAATCTAAATAAACTCAATAAATAACATATGACATATAAATAAAGATGATGAAGTATTTAGAATTCAGAAAGTTATTGAGAGACAGCTTATATTTTACAATGATTACAATTTTACTCAAGTAATTTGATTTTTAGTATTGCAATAAACATGCTAATCCGAGCAAGGCTTATAGAGGTACATATTTACTTACTTACTGTGTGTTGTTCAGCATAATCCTAAAAGGCCTAAATCCTGTTTATTTGGAGAAATTATGCTTTCTTTATAATGGCTATGGTACACTGACAAGGACCCAGGAGAAATGCTCTAGTGTAATTCAATTGCAGGCACCTAATGTTTACGATCATCCTGAGTTATTCTCAGCACAAACAGATGGGGCCTGTTTAGTGTCTCATCCAAAGAATGGTACTTCAAGAGTGCAGTACTCCTTACTCTCTCCTAATTTCACGAATGAAACATGAATACAAACATCTGGTTTAGGAGCAGAGCTCGCTACTTTCTTGTTTCCCTGCATCATAGATGAGTGCTACCGTTTAAGCTTGGTAACCTCCTTGCAGAATCAGAAGTAGTTTGGATGACTATGATGGATTGTAACTGAAAGAAATGATTTGTACTAGCAACAAGAATGCCTATTTTTTTCTTATGGTGCAATGTGAGTAGGCAATGGCAAGAAATATGGCACAAACAACATCATTTGGTAATGATGCTTTGCCAGACAATGTTAGGTATCTTCAACCATTAGTAGTACTTCTCTTTCTCCGTTCTCTTTACATATATATCTATAAATCTATATATTTATACACACACACACACACACACACACACACACACACACACACACACACACACACACACACACACACACATATATATATACACATATATATATATATATATATATATATATATAGATAGATAGATAGACATCTGTGTGTGTGTGTGTGTGTGTATATATATATATATATATATATATATATATATATATATATATATATATATACACACACACACACACAAACATACACACACATATATATGTGTGTGTGTGTGTGTGTGTGTGTGTGTGTGTGTGTGTGTGTGTGTGTGTGTGTGTGTGTGTGTGTGTATATATATATATATATATATATATATGTGTGTGTGTGTGTGTGTGTGTGTGTGTGTGTGTGTGTGTGTGTGTGTGTGTAAATCATTTCTAAGGATAATTACCAAAGTCATTGAAGATTAATGATTAAATTGTATTAATTACAGGATTTGAATAAATAGCAAGACTGTGACTGTTTCTGATACATTTTTACTGAAACCAAGTGGTTTGGGCAAAAGTGATTGGCTTGATATGAATAACTGAAAGACATTTTGTTTCCTGAAAGGAGATTGCTTCTAGAGTTTAAAATGTGTAACTTTGGTAAACTATACTGATAGTTTATATGGACTGGTCATGTTTGCATAGATACAGGGTTTTAGATACTGGATTACAGGTAACTTCACTGGATTCATTTTCTAATGCTTATGCTGCATTGCAACATGGGGTGCTGTGTTCCAGAGTGTGCCGTCCTTTAGATGACATGTTCAGTTCTGACTCGCATCTGCCTGAGGTCACGGCAGCTCAGATTAATGTAAATGATTCCATGGCATTTATTAAAAAGAAAAGAGTTGAGGAGTTCACTGTATCCTAGCAAAATTTCCCCTGATCAGTAAGAATACCA
Organism: Protopterus annectens; assembly: GCF_019279795.1. Lineage (NCBI taxonomy): Eukaryota > Metazoa > Chordata > Ceratodontiformes > Protopteridae > Protopterus > Protopterus annectens. Next base: position 1,677,658,252 of record NC_056739.1, on the reverse strand, counting down.
CCATGTGCCTCAGCTGAAAAGATGCCACTTGCTTAGTAATACTAATTCAGTCAACAAAGTGTAAATATCTGATAGGCTAGACTTATGTTTCCCACTTCTCTAGTTATTTTAAATGTGAGAATAAGAGTTTGCTTGAGGCTTATGAATTTGGCTGATTAAGTCCCCCACTAATTGCTTTCAGATTAACATGCAGAATTACAAGATTTCTTGTTTTATATTGTGGTATCATCTTAGGTGAAGGTAGTATGTTGCTCAAGGCTAGGGAGATACCTATCTGCCTTGGACACATTTTCAGAAAGCTCAGTCATGTCTCTCTTCATATAGTCCAGTGAGGTAAATCTCAAGTCATTTACACCAACATGAACTATGATGGAGTCATAATGATACTTGTTGTGGAGAGACTTGAGTGTATGTATGATCTGGTGGATCCTCACACCTGACAGACAGCTGACCGTAACCTTCTCCTTGTCTGGCCTGGTGAGTGGGGCATGTGTGTGTCTCACTGTAGAGTCACCTATGACAAGAAATTTGGTTTAGATATCGTTCGCCTTAGTGGCTTGTTTGGTAAGACAGTTGTGCTTGTGATTTTATGTGCACTGAGTTCTGCAGGGATTGTATTAGGTGTAGCATGTTTGTGTTTTGGGGGCCTCTAGTATTTAGGTAAATTTCTGGTGAGTACCTCCACGTATGATGGTTTATGTGTTGAGAGCATCTTTTTGTGCAGGAGGTATATTATGTGGGCTGACAAACTGTTCAGTGTCACTGTTCTGTGAAGGACAGAGCAAGGATTCCATATTCTTAGTGCATATGCATATCTTACACATTGAACTTGAGTGGTTTAGGAGTAATGGGTTGTCAATGTACATGAGGCAATTGCTACACTGCCTCAGGATACCCACGTCAATCAGGCTGGCAGGAGAAATGAAGCAGAACTGGCCATCCTTAATACTAGGTGTACATTTGCTTACTTTAATGACAACAGTTGCAAATGTGATGCCTAAGTACAAGCTAGATTAAGCAATGTTCAAACAATGGTCAATGGAAATGCTCAATACTGAAGCTTATACCAATAATCTCCAACCCAGATGGGTCCCTCATTACACTCTTCTGCCACAAGGGTGCATGGGGCCCTCTTAATATAATATGGTTGGTTCCAGTGCTCAGATAATGCCAAACACTGTAGATTCAACAAATCTGTATCTAGCCTATTGTATAAAATACGCAATCACTAGAAAATAAAAAGTGCAGGAAAACAGTCTCAAACAGCAAACAGTTGAAACAGTGAAACAGGAAAACAGATAAAACAGATAAAAATAATTAACTGAGGGCTGCAATTAAGTAACACACAGTTTAAAACTGCAGTACAGTGAATAAAAATGTTTATTTTTCTGTAGATTTCAAAGGATGCCTTAGATTTTGCTTGGCTTCACTCCACAGATCAGAGAGAACACACCAGTCCTAGAGAAGCTCCTGTAAACTGAGCCATAAAGGTAAGCTAATCATAGGTTCATAGATTAGTACTAGGCTAACTGCTTTCATGGGCCATTTTGAGACTAGCCAATTACCCCATGTGAGAATCAAACCCTGTACCCTGTGTTTGTAAGGTAAACACCTTAACTATTATGCCAAAAAAGATTGAGATACCTCCACTTTTTTCTCTCACACAGTGGCTGGTCTAAAAGTGTGGAAGACATTATAGCCCTGCACAGCTGGAGTACTTCCTACCATTTTTAACTGTGTTTCAATCACAATACAGACATCTACCTCTTCCAGGTGTGTAATCTCTTGTTTAGGCTTCTAGCATTCATCAGTAATACCTTCATATTTTCCTTTGTTTATTTCATTATATTGGTAGGTATATCTGGCTGGCATTGTGTAAAAATGAACTGTAGGGGGGATAATGTCTTTATTTATATTTAAATCTGAGAGAGGACAGGTTCAGGTCATCCTTACTGAAGCAGCATGATCTGTTGATCACATCCTCCTAGGCTGATATATATTGGACCTTATAGATCAGAGTGCAACATGTGTGTGCTATATCTTTAAGAAGCATGCAAGACTGTGTGTGCATATATAAACTCCAGACACGTGCAATCCCTAGTGCCATTTCGTAGAAGCAGCCAGAGAGTGAGCATGTATAATCGTAGTTTTTAGTTTGGCTATAAGTTACTTAAGTCATAGTCAGTAAGCCTCTATAGTGATGCGTTGGTATAGAATAAAGCTACTTAAACAGAACCCAAGAAGACTTGTTTATTTGTGTACCATCACAAAAGTGACATACCTCCTTCAAATGACACCATCAGCTAATCCAATTACTGAAGTCAGTTATATTTTGCTCATAGTGTAGCAGCATCCTTGTTGAAAGTAGACTGCTGCTGATTCAAAGATGGCCGCTATTCTATAAGCACTGCAGTACTTCAGCTCTCCAAAGACCAGAGAAAAAAATCAACCCTGCGGATGTACATTTGGAGTTAATCAACTAATTGGCAGCAATTAATAAACTACTAGAAGTCAGCGATCTTATTGAGGGGAAAAAATTGGAAAAAAATACTTGGTGACAACAGGATTGGAACTGATTGCTAGGTTGACTCTGAACAGAGCACCAAACAAAAGACTGAACTACCTCACTACTGAAACTTTTCCTTGGCAAATATCTCTATCTGTAGCATTACAAAATGTCAAAAGAAGATAAAAATATGGATACTACAACTACTAAAACTAAACTGTCAGCATTACAGTCTCCAGAGAAGGAATCTATAATTAAGAGACAGAAAACAGTTAAACAGCAAGAGACTGCAAAAACAGGGGCATCAACGAAATCTGATCAACAGGTTACAATGGAAGAAATTAAGTCTGCATTATTACCTATAAAGGATGCTTTAAAAGACCTAACATCCCAAACACAAACATTTAGTGATACATGTAATCGGATTCTAGCAAGAATGGAGAAAGCGGAAACCAGAATAGCAGCAAATGAAGACAATATAACATTGCTCACTAAAAGAACTGAATCACATGAGGCTGATATTCAAATGATGCAAAACAAAATTCTGGACTTGGAAGCAAGATCGAGACGTAACAACATAATCATCAGAGGGATCCCAGAATCAATCCAATATAATGATCTGACCACTTCCATTATACAAATATTTGAAACACTACTTAAGGACTCTGTGGCTTTTCAGCAAATTGTCATTGAAAGAGTGCATAGAGCATACAGGGATTCCCAAGCTTCAAATACACCCAGACCTGTGTATGTCAAAATATTAAACTTCCAGGATGTGAATAAAATACTTCTAACCATAAAAAAATCTGGTGGATCTATAATGTGGCAAAGTTATAAAGTTTCTATAACACAGGATTTACCAACACAAATAAGGCAGTCTAGACAAATGCTGGCTCCACACTGTAAGTTTTTAATTGACAAAAACATTAGATTTCAAATGAAATATCCTAACAGTTTAATTTTTACTCTTGATGGCATTAAATACACTGTAAATACAAAAAAAGAAGCCAGACCTACCTTTTTGAAGCTTTTTAAGGCTTTGCCACCGTCTGAAAACTGAACAGTCCATCCAGGCTTCTTCCAGCATTAGAGTGAATGGGAGACTTCATTTACGAGGATCCGAGGCTTTAAAATCCTTTGTCTGTTCTTGTTTGTTCAGCAGGCCTGGTAATTCTCCGTTTTATCTTCTTATCTCGTTTTCCTAGCCAAAACAGGAAGATTCTACGATGTTTTATGGCTCCAACAAGCGCTTCTGACCCACGAGGCAACAGGAAACAAGGTAAAGGAAGCAGGGGGACCATTTTGAGTGTGGTGCAGCTGAGAGGTCCGTTCGCGAATTGGTTCCCCCGTCGCGAGCGTGAAGATTTGAAAAAAGAACTGCCTGGACTGCTGCAACTGCTGGGAAGAAAGAAGAGCTGCTGAGGATCGAAAACGAAGCTTTTTTGGACTTATTTGATGGTAAAATGACTGTAAGACGATCAATGAGGTCAAGTGTGTCAGGTAATGATTAAAATGTATGGTTTGGCTGTTGCAGTATAAGATCCTATGGCTTAGTGGCAAATCAAGGTAATGCAGTCTATGTTTTTTTATTTCTTTTTTCTTTTTCATGCTTGCCTTCTATTTTACTGTGTTCTGTCTTGTAAATAAGTATCTTTTAAATTTTATCAGTTTAGAGAAAAAGCATAATCAGTAAACAGAAGTAGTAAATGTGCATTATAAGTTATGTTTAACTGCAATGATCTATAAAAATTAACATGTAATGTTGTAGGATTGTTTTGGAGAAAAATAGCTGACCAAAATAATTGCATTGTTTTAAACAAAATGTATAACAACTGTGTGCTTATTATGTGAACTGTTAGTTAAAAGGTTTTAGAACAAGTAATTACAATGCTAAGATGTTATTGCTGAATATAAAGTTTGATAAAAGTGAATTATTTGACATGTCAGGTACAATTAGTTTATATGAATATTGGGGAAAATGTACAGAGCTGTAGTTACTTGAGTGCGGTGTTTAGTAGGAAATGTCTGGGTTAGGCTTTGTAGACGTAGATATAGTTGGTGTAGGTTTTTTGCATGATATTTTATTCTTAGTTAATAGAATTAGTAGATTAGCTACTTGGGGAATTTTAAGCAATGTGAAAAACCTATGTTCATCCTGGTCCGGAGGAATAGTGGATAGGCACTGGGTAGGGATGGGATGGCAGTTTTGCTTCCAAAAAATTTACAAAATACCAACACTTGTCAATTTAAGGTGGAAAACAAAAACTAGATACCATTATTCATCAATGCATAGCTTAGAATGTGGATAATAGATTCCTGGAAAGTTAAAGGACTCCAGAACATGAAAAAAAGAAAGCTGTTTCTGCATCTGTTTTTTAAATCAATAGCAGGTTTTATTCTATTACAAGAAATGCAATTGACTAATGACCAGTGAGAAACAATGAAGGACAAGAAATGGATTAGGAAGATTGTGACGGCGGAAGAGACTACGAATAGTGCTGGGGTGGCAATTATAATCAAGAATCATTTTCAAGGAGAAATTTTGGAGGACAAAATAGATAACGAAGGCAGATGGTGTTTGGTGGTTCTCAAATCTGACAGTCTTGATAAACCGATAGTACTTATATGTGTATATGTCCCTAATGTGAACCAACATTATTTTATAGCTTCAATTTACTCCATTTTACAGTCATATAATAACTGTTACATAGTGATGGGGGGGGGGGATTGGAACGCATACCAAGATTCTAAACTTGATAAATTGGGAGCTTCTACAGCTTTTAATAAGCAGGCAATGGTAGCGTTGAAAGAACTGGGAACTGATTTCAAACTGTATGACCCTTTTAAACACACATACATACAAGCAAAGGCAGAAAACTTTACTTTTTATTCTAGCTGCCATAAAATGTGGTCGAGAATTGATTTTTTTTTAATTCCAGAAGTATTCATTTCACTTGACCCTAGGGTTTCTAATCAAGCTAGACAGCTCTCTGACCATTCTAAGATAACTTTAACTTTAAATACCGATATTTTGAAAACTAAAAGTCACTGTGGATATAATTGGTCCTTAAACCCATACCTATTGACCAAAGAAGATATAGTACAGGAAGTTAAGGAGATACTTAAACAATTATTATATAATATTCCCCGTAACGAACATCCATTAGATATAGAATGGGCCACAACTAAAACTTTGTTAAGAGGATTATTTATTCAGAAAGCCACATATTATAAAAAACTGCAAAATAAAGAACAACTGGATTTGGAAACCAAAATACAATTATTGGACCAGGAGTTGATGAGGAACTACACTGAACAGACAGAAAATGAGTTGTTAAGATGTCAGAAAGAGCTGTTTCTTATGCATAATAGAAAATTGACACTGTATGAACAAAGAAGTTTAGTTAAATATGCAAATCACATTCAAACTCCCTCGAAAGCATTAGCCCGTATTATTAATCAGATGAAATCGACGCGATTAATTACTGAAATAAATCATAATAATACGTTATATACTGATAAGTCAGATATCATGAAGATTTTTGAATCAATTTTTAATCAGATATATGGTGAGCAACAAACACACGTTCATGATAAAGAGAGAAAAGAGTTCTTACAGAAAATTAATTTTCCCAGTATTGACAAAGATTCTCATGGAGAATTAACTGCACTGATTACAGTCGAGGAAGTTTTGGAGGCAATTAAGAAATTGACGCCCCATAAAGCCCCAGGACCAGATGGTATGATCTCCGAATTTTATAAATCTTTTAGTGTGATTCTGAGCACTGTACTTTCACAGACTTATAATTATATCATTTTGAATGGCAGCAATGATCTTCACTTTAATGCTTCAAGGACAATCCTGATATTGAAGGAGAATAGTGATCCCAAAAATCCAGACAATTACAGGCCCATATCACTGTTGAATATTGATATGAAAATCATGACATCTATTCTAGCTAGTAGATTAAAAAAAATAATAAATTTGTTAATACCAGAGGAACAGGCGGGGTTTATAGATGGGAGACAGACTACGGACAATACATTAACTCTTCATACATTAATATCTTATGCGAAGTATAAAAATAGGAACATATATGCTTTAATAATTGATGCTCAAAAAGCATTCGATAGAGTTAATTTGGCATATTTATTTGATATATTATCATATTTCAATATACCTCAGGTCTTTATTTCAACGTTAAGGAACTTATATAATAATGCATACACTAATTTATCTATAAATCATGAATGCTCCAAAAGGATCCAAATTAAAAATGGAACTCGACAGGGATGCCCATTATCTCCCATACTGTTCAATCTGTATTTGGAGCCTTTATTTCTTCATATGAAGCAAAATGTTTTTTATAACTTTCCTGTACTTCTTGGGAGAAAGGTTAGGATGGCCGCTTTTGCAGACGATCTAAATATATACAGTACCACACCGGTGTCGGATACGGAAAAAATACTAACAGCAATACAAAACTTTGAGAGAATTTCTAATTACAAACTAAATTTTAAAAAAATCAAAATATTCCCTCTAAAGACACCTACACCTTTTTCAATGCTACCATTGATAGGACAAGTAAGAACAGAAGAAAGAATAAAATATTTGGGGATTGATTTCTCAACTGAAAATAGAGAATTCTTTATTAATAATATTAAGGCAACTGGAGACCGAATAACATTGGATTTGAAAAGATGGAGTAAGTTGAAGCTACCGATGATGGCAAGAGCAGCGATAATAAAAATGAACGTTCTCCCCAGAATGCTTTATATTTTTAGAGCAGCACAACTGAAAATCACGAAAACATTCTTTAAGCAGTTTCAGATAGGATTGGGGAAATTTCTGTGGGAACCCAGAAAAACGAGAATATCTTATGAGAAACTGATGGCTCCTAAAACTAGGGGGGGTTGGATTTACCGGATTTTGAGATGTATTATACAGTGATTCAGGCCAATAGGATTTTAAGGGTGTCTTACTTGGACAGTGAAAATAGAAAATGGACACCCAAATGGGTGCTGCTAAATTCTAAACATATAAAAGGAACGGGAATTAATGTTAAAGCTGTACCATTTTTAAATAAACGAACATTGAGCAAATATGATTTAATGGAGCACATCAAGATATGGGCAATGGCAACTCAAACTCTGTTTGCCTCTTTGGACCTATTAAAATATATGATGATGTTTCAACTGTTTCATGGGAATCCTAACATGACTATTGGTAATCAACTGATAGACTTAAAGAAATTTCCATTTATTAAGGATTTAACTGTAAGTGACTTATACCCCTTCCTAGGAGTAGCGGTACAGGATATCTTAAAAGAGATGAATCTTCCCATTTCTTATTTAATTATAATGAGGCAGATAAAAGATCTTGCCATAAATTATTTTAATAGTTCCGAAATCAAAAAAGAGGAACTAGTTATTTCGCATCATCTGTGGGAAGCATTGCAACAAGACAGAAAATACATATCCTCAGCGTATAAAATGGTAAAAGAGAGAAAATATAATAATTATATTCTGTTATCGAAATACTGGAAAGAGAAATTGGTATCCCTAGACGATAATAAGATAGTAGAGGCGTTTAACTTAACATTGAAAACCGTATCACTTCAAAAACTGGTCTTTACTCAACTGATGATATTTAATAATGCGTATTATACCCATCTCACTCTTCATAAATTTGATTCAAAAAATTCACCTAAATGTCCACAGTGTTTAGATCAGACAGCAGACCTGCTACACATGTTCTGGAGTTGCAAGTGCATTTATAAATTGTGGAACTCATTAAAGTTGCAGCTACAAAAAATGGGTTACCAAAACTCAACACTCACCTGGGAATTTTTGATTCTACATATTCCACCGGAGAATTTGGACAAATCAAAAAAGATTGTAATTATGAATATCAGTTTACTAATGAAATTATATATAGCCACAAATTGGTTGAACCCAGCACAGACATTGTGGCAAAATTTCAGGCTGTTAGCGATCAAGCATATTTTAGCGCACAAATTATTAATTAGTAATAATAAGAAAAGTATAAATAGTATAAAAATTTGGGAACAAATCTTTAACATTATATTGGCTTAGAGGTTCCTATCCACTTTCTTTTAGGACATTCTGCATGTGTACAAACACATTCTTAGACTAGATAGAAGATGTAGAAATAATACAGATTGTTGGCTTGAGTTGGTTTATAATTGTCTATAGTAGATGTTTTTATGTTTATTTTTACATTTTCCTGTACTTGATTAATACGATATTTATTCTTAATGTATAATGTGGAAATTCGAAATGGAACTAAATATTGGAAGCAATATTGTACATAATGTAAATAGTGTGTGAATTGTATTATGGTTTTGAAAAACAATAAAAATGATTATTGGAAAAAAAAAAAAAAGAAAGAAAGTAGACTGCTGCTAAATGCTTGGCTGGGACATATAGTTTAAGAGCTCCATCATGTCTCTTTATACAGTCCAGGGAGGTACAGCTCAAGTTACTGATACCCACATGTACTATGACAGAATCATACTGGTACTTGTTGTTCAAGAACTTGAGTGCATGTGGGAGCTAATGGATCCTGACACCAGCCAGACAACTAACTGTTACTCTTTCCTTGTTCAGCCTAGTAAAAGGTACATCTGTATGTCTTACAAAGTAATCACCTATAACTAGAATGTTTGGTTTAGTGGATTCTTGCCATGTGGGTTTAGCATCTGAGACTCTGAAACCCCTTGTGCTATGAGATGTGGTAAGCTAGATAGATGGATAGTGTTGCTGAGGGTGCTTTGTGCCTGTGTTGCATTTTGGAGGTTTTTGAGGTTTAGGCAAATTAATCTTTAAAACTTGCAGTGTGTGTTCTACTGCTAATGATCCCAATGTCTCAGTTGTTTCTGTGTAAGATTTTATCCTTCAATGCCATTTTATATGAACATCTCTTACACACTGTGTTATACTATTTGAGTATTACATGATCATCAGAAAGCATGACACAGTTCTTACATTGTCTCAAAATACCATCTTAATCAGGCTGGTTACTGTAGTTGTGGGGAGGTGCTGGTCTATGGCTTAGACAGAATAATTTAGGTGCTGGGGATCTGTAACTGATTTGAGATGGGTTGCTGTTGTGATGCAAAAGCTAGTTTAGGTAGACTTATTAATGATTTCATAGGCTGGGATATACAAATATCCTAGACAGACTTTACTGCATCTCGGAGTGTATATTCTTTCACTCATAGGTTCATTGGTTAGTACTAGGCTAACTGCCTTTGTGGGCCATTTTAAGCCTAGCCATTTACCCATCTGAGAATCAAACCCTGCACCTTGTGATTGTAAGATAAACACTTTAGCCATTATGCCAACTTCCCACCTCTCAGCATAGGTTACTCAAGCCTCACATTTAAACTGACAATGTTCTAGACAAAAATGCGGTGGAAGATGTGTAAATGTATAAATGAGGCACAGATCCTGTAATATATAACAATTCAACCACTATTACAAATACAACTATAGGACTATGCCACCGGACCAAACAGAAATTACAGACAAGCAACTTCTAGGTTAAAACAAACAAAATATCTTAAAGGCACAATAAGTATTAAGTCACAAGAGATTTGAAATGCAACTGAAATATACAAGAAAAGTTGAAACAATACATTTTTTCTTCTAGTTTTGATGAAAAATCTCACTCCTCAAGGCTTACCATGTTCTTCAGAATCTAGAGTGAAAGATATTGGGTGAGCTTTGCTCAGATCAGGCTATGGGAGAAAAGCTAGAGAGGAAACCAATCTGAAAATAAATAAATAAATCCAACCAGTGGAGCACTGTGACTAAGAAACTGTAACAAATCATGGTTCTCTCACCACTATGACTCTGTGGTATGCCAGAAGTTCAAGCATTTCATAGGTTCATAGGTTCATAGGATGGTACTAGGCTATCGGCCCTAGGGCCCATGCAAGCCTAGCCATAACAATTCCATGGATATTTCTTCCAACAATATTTACTTCTCCAGGCCCCTGTCTAGCAGGGCGACTGACATGATCCCCGGGGTGAATTTCCTATCTCCCATCCAATCATTAAGGTTATTTTGAAGCGGGCCAATGAGGCACTCTGCTTGATATGTATGGGCAGTCTATTCCAGAGTATGGGGAGTCTCTGGGCCAGGAACCTATCCCTCCAGCATGTTTTGTTCATTGTGATGACAAGGTTTAGATCCCTGGAGCGTGTGACTCTGAGGGATTGGGATTTCTTTAAGTGGAGCATATCCAACAGCTCAGGGTTTGACATGGCCTTGTATGTTAAGCAGGGATCGCCTCTGAGTAGACGATATGCGACAGAGTATAGCTGAAGTTTTTTTAGACGGTTAGTATATGGCATCTCCTTTAGGCCTATGATTCTTTTAGTGAGGTATTTCTGTGGCCTTTCCATCTGTTGCAGATGTCTTGTGAGGTACATACCAAACGGGGCATTATACTCTATAATGGGTCTAATGAGGGATGAGTACAGTGGGACAATGACCTCTTTTTTTCTGGATGAAAAGCCCTTAGTAATGAGGTGTGCCATATAGAAGGATTTCCTGACTGTTGTGGCAATGTGGTTATCGAAAGTGAGACCACTGTCCACCTGTGTCTCTAAGTCTCTCATCACACTTTCGATGTTTAGTGTCCTGCCACCTATGTGGTAATTCATGGATACATGTTTTTTTCCAAAGGGGATAACTATATATTTCTTGGCATTAAGCTTGAGCCCATGGCTCTGGCACCAGGCATCTGTTTCTGTAAGGCCCTTTTGTAGAATATCCACATCATTTGGGGATTCAATAATGGCTCCCAGTTTGCAGTCATCTGCAAACTTTGTTAGCCAGAGTCCCTTAGTGTTGGCCTGTACTTCAGCGAAGTAGATGCCAAACAAGAATGGTCCCAGGACTGAACCCTGAGGTACTCCACTTATCACTTGTCTGGAGCTGGATTTGGAGTCAGCTACTTTTACTGTCTGGGTTCTGTCAGTAAACCAGTTAGCAACCCATCGAGTGATGTAGGGACTTATGCCCAGCTTAATAAGTTTATCTATGATTCCAGAGTGGGGGATGGTGTCAAAGGCCTTGGCGACATCCAGATAGGCTGTGTAGACTGCCTTACCCTCATCCACAGCTCTGGAGACTGATTTGAAGAAGTCAATCAGATTCAGGAGACAAGATCGGCCCTTCACAAACCCAAACTGGGTGGGGTCCAGTGTTTGAAGGTTGCCAATGTCTTTGTTTATAAGTTCCATGATAATGTACTCCATGCCCTTGCAAATCAGGCTTGTCAGACTGATGGGACGGTAGTTCCCAGGATCCAAGGTGGATCCTCCCTTGTTGAGCGGGATAACTGTAGCTGTGCACCACTCAGTGGGCATGAAGCCTGAGGTGAGGCTATGATTAAACATGACACTTAGTTGAGGTGCCAGTTTATTTTGTAGTTCATGTAGTACACAACCCGGGATGTCATCTGGTCCCATGGATGCTGTATTCTTAGCTTTGGAGAGTGCGGTTTCTACCTGTGTGGCCATGATTATCGGAATTTGGCAATCTTTTGGTATTGAGATGGGCCCTTTAGGGGGTGAGAGAGGGGTGAAGTTGGCACTAAATCGATCTGCCAGGATATTGGCAATATCCTTGGGATCAGTATATTTAATGCCATTCTGTTGTAACTCAGAGCAGATCTGAGCATTGCCATTTAGATTCTTGACATAACTATAGAATGCCTTGTGGTTGTCTTTGGAATCTTTGGCAATTTTATTTTCGTAACTAGCTTTTGAGGATTTTATGAGGGATCTCATCTTCTTACTGAGGCTGGTGAGGGAGTTTTCTGCATCCTGGGATTTTCCTATTTTTTGCAACAGTTTCTTCCTTCTGTTGTAGAGTTTGTTTATAGCAGGGGACCACCAGATTGGCTTTCTTTTTTTGGAGAAGAGCATCTTGGTTCTATTTGGGATGGCACGATCCATGCACGAGTGGATGTGCTCGTACAGCGCCTTAGTGTAGGATTCTGCAGTCGAACTTCCAGATCCCGTCTGCATGGGTGTTGTGAAGTTTGTCACTTCTGACTTCAGTAGCTTGAAGTTGGTTTTTGGAGAAGTTTTTTAAGGAGGTTTCCTTACTGTGGGGTGGCGGTGGGATGTGGATGTCAAGGGTAATTTGCTTATGGTCAGACCTGACCAATGAGGAGGTGACCACTGGTGTGGAGCATCTATCTCCCATGTTGGTAATGACCAGGTCTAGGATATTGGAGCCCCTGGTGGGACAATGGATTAATTGATCCAGGGCGTTGGAATTTATGAATTCCAAGAACCGTTGGGAAAAGGAGTTGGTACCTGAGTAGTTTTCCCAATTAATGGCAGGGTAGTTGAAATCACCCAGTTAATACTTGTTTGGTTGTATCTTAATATTTTCCAGTATGTTTAGAAAGGTGTAGTGAGAATCTTGGGGCATGGGTGGGGATCTGTAGCAAGCTACAATTTGGATTGCCGTCTTACCTAGTGTTAGTTGCACCTGGAGAATTTCAGATGCATTGTGTTGGGCAACTAGCCTGGAGGTGTGAATATCCTTGGTGAATATGGACACTCCTCCACCTTTAATGTTTCGGTCCTGGTTTTGTGGCCCAAAAGTGTGGTAAGAATTGTTGCCTGGTATTGCAGGGGTGCTCCCTGGAGCCTTAAACCAGGTCTCAGTTACTGCACAGATATCGATGTTCTCCATTTTTAGGAGTGCCTCAAGAGAGTGCATTTTGAGGTTTAGAGTTCTAGCATTGAGTAGCATTACCTTCAGAATTTGCCTGCTTCTATCTGTTACAGTGGTGGTTTTATCCTTTGAACCTTGCCTAAAAAAGGCACTATAGGGGTGGTAAGAGCTTTAGCCAGTAACCTGAATCCCAGGGGTGGCAGGTGCAGACCATCTCTGGCAAAACATCGTGGTTTGTCGATCATGTCTTCCCAGGCAGCAGACAAATACTGGATCCCCTTTGAATGACACCAGAAGCTTAGCCAATTGTTGAAGTCAATCATTTTGTCCTTATACTGTGGTATCATTCTGGGTGAAGGCAGGATGCTACTCAGGGCTAGGGTCATACCTGCCTGGGTCACATGATCCAAGAGCTCTTCCATATCTCTTTTCATGTACTCCAGGGAGGTACGTCTCAAGTCATTCACTCCAGCATGGACAATGACAGAGCCATATCTGTACTTGTTGTGGAGTGACTTGAGTGCATGCATTATGTGGCGGATCCTGGCACCCGACAGGCAGCTGACTGTAATTTTCTCTTTGTTCAGTCTGGTGAGTGGGACATCAGCGTGCCTGACTATAGAGTCACCTATGACTAAAGTGTTGGGTACATTGTCTTGCCTTAGGGGCTGTTGTTGGGTGGTACACTGGTGTTGTGAGCTACGTGTCACTTTGGTTGTGACTGGTGTTTGTTTGTGTTTCGGCTTCGGAGGTCCTTGTTGCTTGGGCAGGTTAATGTTAAGAGCCTCCGCATATGTGGGTTTAGTGTTGCTATGTGTGGGTGTTGATGGTGTGGGTTTTGAAGGGCTATAAGTTGCTTGAGGTGTGATGCAGGTGTTAACCTTCTTCTCTTGACTGTCTAGCACAATCCTGGCCGGAGAGAGCTTTGCTTGCAGTTTGGCTATGTAAGTGCATCTCTCGCAGGTTGTAGTGTTGGGTGGTAGGAGGAGAGGATTGTCTGTGTACATGAGGCAGTTGCCACATTGCCCCAGTATGCCCAGATTCACCAGGTGGACAGGAGAAATCACCGGAAGCTGACCCTTGGACATGCATGTTTAGGCTAGCTTAGTCTAGAGTGAAAGATATTGGGTGAGCTTTGCTAAGATCAGGCTATGGGAGACAAGCTAGAGAGGAAACCAATCTGAAAATAAATAAATAAATCCAACCAGTGGAGCACTGTGACTAAGAAACTGTAACAAATCATGGTTCTCTCACCACTATGACTCTGTGGTATGCCAGAAGTTCAAGCATTTCATAGGTTCATAGGTTCATAGGATGGTACTAGGCTATCGGCCCTAGGGCCCATGCAAGCCTAGCCATAACAATTCCATGGATATTTCTTCCAACAATATTTACTTCTCCAGGCCCCTGTCTAGCAGGGCGACTGACATGATCCCCGGGGTGAATTTCCTATCTCCCATCCAATCATTAAGGTTATTTTGAAGCGGGCCAATGAGGCACTCTGCTTGATATGTATGGGCAGTCTATTCCAGAGTATGGGGAGTCTCTGGGCCAGGAACCTATCCCTCCAGCATGTTTTGTTCATTGTGATGACAAGGTTTAGATCCCTGGAGCGTGTGACTCTGAGGGATTGGGATTTCTTTAAGTGGAGCATATCCAACAGCTCAGGGTTTGACATGGCCTTGTATGTTAAGCAGGGATCGCCTCTGAGTAGACGATATGCGACAGAGTATAGCTGAAGTTTTTTTAGACAGTCAGTATATGGCATCTCCTTTAGGCCTATGATTCTTTTAGTGAGGTATTTCTGTGGCCTTTCCATCTGTTGCAGATGTCTTGTGAGGTACATACCAAACGGGGCATTATACTCTATAATGGGTCTAATGAGGGATGAGTACAGTGGGACAATGACCTCTTTTTTTCTGGATGAAAAGCCCTTAGTAATGAGGTGTGCCATACAGAAGGATTTCCTGACTGTTGTGGCAATGTGGTTATCGAAAGTGAGACCACTGTCCACCTGTGTCTCTAAGTCTCTCATCACACTTTCGATGTTTAGTGTCCTGCCACCTATGTGGTAATTCATGGATACATGTTTTTTTCCAAAGGGGATAACTATATATTTCTTGGCATTAAGCTTGAGCCCATGGCTCTGGCACCAGGCATCTGTTTCTGTAAGGCCCTTTTGTAGAATATCCACATCATTTGGGGATTCAATAATGGCTCCCAGTTTGCAGTCATCTGCAAACTTTGTTAGCCAGAGTCCCTTAGTGTTGGCCTGTACTTCAGCGAAGTAGATGCCAAACAAGAGTGGTCCCAGGACTGAACCCTGAGGTACTCCACTTATCACTTGTCTGGAGCTGGATTTGGAGTCAGCTACTTTTACTGTCTGGGTTCTGTCAGTAAACCAGTTAGCAACCCATCGAGTGATGTAGGGACTTATGCCCAGCTTAATAAGTTTATCTATGATTCCAGAGTGGGGGATGGTGTCAAAGGCCTTGGCGACGTCCAGATAGGCTGTGTGGACTGCCTTACCCTCATCCACAGCTCTGGAGACTGATTTGAAGAAGTCAATCAGATTCAGGAGACAAGATCGGCCCTTCACAAACCCAAACTGGGTGGGGTCCAGTGTTTGAAGGTTGCCAATGTCTTTGTTTATAAGTTCCATGATAATGTGCTCCATGCCCTTGCAAATCAGGCTTGTCAGACTGATGGGACGGTAGTTCCCAGGATCCAAGGTGGATCCTCCCTTGTTGAGTGGGATAACTGTAGCTGTGCACCACTCAGTGGGCATGAAGCCTGAGGTGAGGCTATGATTAAACATGACACTTAGTTGAGGTGCCAGTTTATTTTGTAGTTCATGTAGTACACAACCTGGGATGTCATCTGGTCCCATGGATGTTGTATTCTTAGCTTTGGAGAGTGCGGTTTCTACCTGTGTGGCCATGATTATCGGAATTTGGCAATCTTTTGGTATTGAGATGGGCCCTTTAGGGGTGAGAGTGGGGTGAAGTTGGCACTAAATCGATCTGCCAGGATATTGGCAATATCCTTGGGATCAGTATATTTAATGCCATTCTGTTGTAACTCAGAGCAGATCTGAGCATTGCCATTTAGATTCTTGACATAACTATAGAATGCCTTGTGGTTGTCTTTGGAATCTTTGGCAATTTTATTTTCGTAACTAGCTTTTGAGGATTTTATGAGGGATCTCATCTTCTTACTGAGGCTGGTGATGGAGTTTTCTGCATCCTGGGATTTTCCTATTTTTTGCAACAGTTTCTTCCTTCTGTTGTAGAGTTTGTTTATAGCAGGGGACCACCAGATTGGCTTTCTTTTTTTGGAGAAGAGCATCTTGGTTCTATTTGGGATGGCACGATCCATGCACGAGTGGATGTGCTCGTACAGCGCCTTAGTGTAGGATTCTGCAGTCGAACTTCCAGATCCCGTCTGCGTGGGTGTTGTGAAGTTTGTCACTTCTGACTTCAGTAGCTTGAAGTTGGCTTTGGAGAAGTTTTTTAAGGAGGTTTCCTTACTGTGGGGTGGCGGTGGGATGTGGATGTCAAGGGTAATTTGCTTATGGTCAGACCTGACCAATGAGGAGGTGACCACTGGTGTGGAGCATCTATCTCCCATGTTGGTAATGACCAGGTCTAGGATATTGGAGCCCTGGTGGGACAATGGATTAATTGATCCAGGGCGTTGGAATTTATGAATTCCAAGAACCGTTGGGAAAAGGAGTTGGTACCTGAGTAGTTTTCCCAATTAATGGCAGGGTAGTTGAAATCACCCAGTTAATACTTGTTTGGTTGTATCTTAATATTTTCCAGTATGTTTAGAAAGGTGTAGTGAGAATCTTGGGGCATGGGTGGGGATCTGTAGCAAGCTACAATTTGGATTGCCGTCTTACCTAGTGTTAGTTGCACCTGGAGAATTTCAGATGCATTGTGTTGGGCAACTAGCCTGGAGGTGTGAATATCCTTGGTGAATATGGACACTCCTCCACCTTTAATGTTTCGGTCCTGGTTTTGTGGCCCAAAAGTGTGGTAAGAATTGTTGCCTGGTATTGCAGGGGTGCTCTCTGGAGCCTTAAACCAGGTCTCAGTTACTGCACAGATATCGATGTTCTCCATTTTAGGAGTGCCTCAAGAGAGTGCATTTTGAGGTTTAGAGTTCTAGCATTGAGTAGCATTGCCTTCAGAATTTGCCTGCTTCTATCTGTTACAGTGGTGGTTTTATCCTTTGAACCTTGCCTAAAAAAGGCACTATAGGGGTGGTAAGAGCTTTAGCCAGTAACCTGAATCCCAGGGGTGGCAGGTGCAGACCATCTCTGGCAAAACATCGTGGTTTGTCGATCATGTCTTCCCAGGCAGCAGACAAATACTGGATCCCCTTTGAATGACACCAGAAGCTTAGCCAATTGTTGAAGTCAATCATTTTGTCCTTATACTGTGGTATCATTCTGGGCGAAGGCAGGATGCTACTCAGGGCTAGGGTCATACCTGCCTGGGTCACATGATCCAAGAGCTCTTCCATATCTCTTTCATGTACTCCAGGGAGGTACGTCTCAAGTCATTCACTCCAGCATGGACAATGACAGAGCCATATCTGTACTTGTTGTGGAGTGACTTGAGTGCATGCATTATGTGGCGGATCCTGGCACCCGACAGGCAGCTGACTGTAATTTTCTCTTTGTTCAGTCTGGTGAGTGGGACATCAGCGTGCCTGACTATAGAGTCACCTATGACTAAAGTGTTGGGTACATTGTCTTGCCTTAGGGGCTGTTGTTGGGTGGTACACTGGTGTTGTGAGCTACGTGTCACTTTGGTTGTGACTGGTGTTTGTTTGTGTTTCGCTCGGAGGTCCTTGTTGCTTGGGCAGGTTAATGTTAAGAGCCTCCGCATATGTGGGTTTAGTGTTGCTATGTGTGGGTGTTGATGGTGTGGGTTTTGAAGGGCTATGAGTTGCTTGAGGTGTGATGCAGGTGTTAACCTTCTTCTCTTGACTGTCTAGCACAATCCTGGCCGGAGAGAGCTTTGCTTGCAGTTTGGCTATGTAAGTGCATCTCTCGCAGGTTGTAGTGTTGGGTGGTAGGAGGAGAGGATTGTCTGTGTACATGAGGCAGTTGCCACATTGCCCCAGTATGCCCAGATTCACCAGGTGGACAGGAGAAATCACCGGAAGCTGACCCTTGGACATGCATGTTTAGGTGCTTTTATATAAAGTTTAAGAGCTGTTTTCCCTTACCTTTGCAAGGTACTTTGCAATTATAGGCTGTTTAGTGCCTATGATTAATTTCTCCTTATTGACAAGCTGAGTGCTTGTATCAGTTTCAGGCTTCCTAGTGCTTTCCAGCAGGTTCTAGAGTAAGTGCTAGTGACAGGGGTTCAGATTTTAGTGCTACTACTGAGAAACCAGCTAGTTTTAAGGGAAAATTTGAAGAGCAGACTTTCTGGCACCTGGAATACTTTAAGTGATCTTTAAGAATACTTTAAATGTAGCCTTGCAGTGCTGCACGATGTGAAAGATGTGGAAACACACGCGTTTTTAAGCCAGAAAGTTGAAAGGGATAGAAATCAGCCCAAAAGGCTAATAAAATTACAATTTCAGAGCTGGAAACCACTCCTCTAGCGTTAGATAGGCAGTACAATGCTCACCAGTCCCACTGGTAGGCAGTAGGACTTCCCTCTACCAATGCAAAGTCTGGATAGCTCTGAGCACAGAAAATAAAGTCCTGAGACAAGCAAAGCTTAGGATATGTACTGGCTAGAAAAGGTGGGAAACGAGCAAACAAGATAGTATTTATTTATTTATTTTTTTGTTGAAACAGGCTAAACAATGCAATAATGCAGTAAATAAACACAGAAAAGGCTAACACACTTGAGTGTGTAGTCCTAGACAGTAAATGCAATTAAAACTCTACAAAATTTGCAATTTAAAACTTTTTTAAATGAAGCAAGTGCACAACTGAAAAACAGTTTAAGAGGAAGTAACACAGCAGAATAAGTAGCTAGTCTGCATATACCGAGAAGTCTATATATACAGAAAAGCAGCTAAAACATACAAACACTTCAGATGCAGTGCAACCTAGAGCACTTGAGTTGTAACAATATTAAGGCAATTACAGTTATAATAAATGCTCTGAAATATACTCTATATTTCCAAAATGTTTGAGAAGCACAGTCAGAACACAAGGAGATTCAGGCAAAATAAAATTTTTTTTTTTTTTTGAAAGGGAAAAAGGAGTAACAGAAAGCCTTTTCAAATGTTCTCTCTGTATAACTTTTTAATAACTGTTTAACTTTTACAGTGGGGGCAGGGGAACTGTGATTACTGTAGTAACCATGGGGCAGCTGCAGGGAGAGCAGTACTTAATGTAATGTTGGAAGGGGTGGGGTTGAAACTATGAAACAATCAAAGAGATGAGAAATTAGCAGCAGTTGAAGACAGAAAGCTCTGTAAGTGCAGCTAAACAGGAAACAAACAGCATGTCTAATTATTTCAACAGAATATGAGAACAGACAGTTTATGAGGGCACAGATCCAACTCCATCTGTAAACATACTCCTAACCAGGTACACAGCAAACCGCCCACTCCGCTCCTCAGAAAAAAATCTCCTCTGTATCGAAAAAGCTAATAACTCTGCAGGAAAAGCTCTTTTCTCCCACAAAATTGCTAGAAACTGGAACAACCTCCCTACTTCCCTGACCTCAGCTTCTTCAGCTCTACTGTTCAAAAAGCATCTCAAGACACACCTATTTAATTCCTGGTTCACTTAATGAACATGTTCAAAACAACTTATTACTTTGTAGATACAATCTCCTGTGTCACCATGCACTCAGGAACTCACTCTACATCGATAAAATAGGCAAATCCTGTTGTTTCTGTAACTAGTTTCAGGAACTCTCACTGCTAGTAATTCTCTACTCTTTGAGTAAATTTTCTCTAACTCTTGTCTTCAAACCAGTAAACGTACAAATGACCTGCTACCTGCTATTTTTTTCTGTTTTCTTTGTAATATTGTACAAAGCATGCCTCATCCTTATTTTTAAATATAAGACGTGTAAAAACATGTTGATTCTAATTGTTAAGTTGCGGTACAGTTTTTGTATGTAAAAATAATATCTTTATAATCATTGTTAGATATTCTACATAAGCCTTGTAGAACTTTTTTTTTTCTCTTGGCTATTTCTGTATAAGAATTGGAGCTTTTCTCCCCAGATCTCCGCTGTAAAGGGACACATGTCCAGTCGGATTATCCCGGTTATCAAATGTTAAATAAAATAAAACAATACTGCCAATATCACGTCTGTATCTTAGATGTGGTCCCAATAATGCTATTAAAAAAGCTAAATGTTTATTCTGCGAGGACATCAAACAGCTATCTGCATAAAATCTTCTAAATATAATTGAAGTGAATTTAAGCCCTGTGTGAAAAATGTTAAACTATCAAATTCCCTTTCAGGGTTTTACTTCTGACTGTGTTATGTTGAAATCATAGAAGAACTCAACTATTTTTTAATTTTCTCATCACAGTCCATATTACTTCTCTGTGCTGCCCTGCATATCCACTCTTGACCTTCTTTGTAATAGGTTCATAGGTAAGTACTAGGCTATCTGCTCGAGGGCATCTATAAGCCTAGCCAGAATGTGTTGACTTTTGCCTCCCCCTTAGATTAGTTCCCTGTGCCTCTGTCCAGCAGAGCCATTAGTTCCCTGCACCACTGTCCTGCAGAGCCACTGCAGTGATCCCCGGGGTAAATTTTCTGTTTCCCATCCACCCATCAAGGTTTCTCTTGAAGAGTGTTAGTGAGGGGCTCTGCCTGATGTATAGTGTAATCCTGTTCCAAAGCATGGGGAGTCTCTGGGACAGGAATCTATCCCTCCAGCATGTCCTATTTATTGTTGAGGTGAGGTTTATATCTCTAGAGTGTGTGCTTCTCCGGGATTTGTTTTTTTTTTAGGTAGAGCATGTCCATTAGTTCTGGGTTGGACATGGTCTTGTATGACAGGCAGAGATCACTTCTGAGTAAGCGGTATGCAACCGAGTACAGCTGGAGTTTCTTGAGTCAGGTTGCATAGGGCATCTGTTTGAGGCCAATAATCCTCTTGGTGAGGTATTTTTGTGGTCTTTCCAGCTGTTGCAAGTGTCTTGTAAGGTACATCCCAAATGGGACGTTGTATTCTATGATGGGTCTAATGAGTGATGAGTAGAGAGGCACAATAACCTCTTTTGTTCTAGATGCGAACCCTTTTGTGATTAGGTGGGCCACACAGAAGGATTTTCTAACCACCTTGGCAATATGATTATCAAAGGAGAGATTACTATCTACTTGGGTCCCCAGATCCCTTATTACATTTTCTGTATTTAGGGGACTACCACCTATGTGGTAGTTCACGGGTACTTTATTTTTTCCAAAGGGGATGACTATACACTTTTTGGCATTTAGCTTGAGGCCATGATTTTGACATCAGGTATCTGTCTCAGTGATACCCTTCTGGAGGGTGTCTGTATCAGCCGGAGAATCAATGTCCATCATCTCTCATAGTCCTCCTATGTCCTGAAAAAAGTATATATCATCAACAGGAGGGGTCTAGGACTGAGCCCTGGGGACGCCATTTGTAACGAGTGGGACATAGAGCCTGCAACTCTCACATGTGGGTTCTATCCATGAGCCAGTTGGCAACCCATCGTCTCAAACCCAAGAAGTCCAGGAGGGGAGAGAGGCCCTTCTGCCCTTAAGAAAGGTAAACTCCCAGGCTTGGAGGTTCCCAGGTTCTCTGTGTATGAGTTCCATGATGATGGGCTCCATAGCATAGCACACCAGGGCTGGTCAGGCTTATAGGGTGATAGTTCCCAGGGTCCGCTATGGCTCCACCTTTTATGGAGGGGGAACTGTTGCTGTGCACCACTCTGTGGGCAAGTAGCCTGTAGAGAGGCTGAGTTTTCCCATTGAAGCTGTATGTCTGTCAGTGATTGATGGGACCCTACATTCTTCTGGTATGGTTATGGGCCCTTTAGGCATTCCTGCAGATGCTCATAGAGTGCCTTATTTCCCAGTGTCAGAAATGCCCAGACAGATAGGCGAGCAGATACAATCAAAATTAAGCTAAAATGAAAACTGGACTTCACTAGTCAAGAAAGAAACAAAAAAAGTATATATATTTTCAAAAAAATAGAGCAGATACAATCAAAACAACACTTTAAATGTTAAACAGATTATTTGAACACAAAAACTTAATTCAAGTGCACAGCACAAATAAGTACAATATGTAGCATAACACAACTTTTTTAAACACAGAAACGGTAAAAAAAAAGACAGCAAAAAAAGCAGGAAAATGATACGTAATCACTCCAAGGTCTCTTTTGTCTGTCTGCTGCTGTAGACTCTGCAGAATACCTGGAAGGCACTTGCTGAGTAGAATACAAGCACAAAAACTGTGCAAATGCGGTTTTTATAGCAGGGAGGTGAAAGAGATAGAAATGAGCCCAAATTGGCCAATAAACTACTAACTTCTGGGCTGAAACCATTCCTCCAGGGACAGATAGGCTGCTCAAAGCTCCCCTCTCTCACAGGTGAACACAGAAGCATCCTTCTATCCAAGTAAAGTATGGACAACACAGAAACTTGTAACACAGCCCTGGATTCAGCAATAACCTGTAAACTGGACTATACTAGTTCAGAAAGGCGGAAAACAAGTATTTTTTTGTTTTTTTTTTCCCGACTAGATCAGTCCCACTAGGTTGGAAGCCCCTTTTCAGGGGATTCCCAATGTATTATTTGTACTGCAAGGGGAAATTTGGCCAGGGCAGCAAGGAACTTCTCCTACTCTTTTCAGAGAGTGAGGAGATGCTATTTTTCTGCTACACTTCCAGATTACATTCCAGCACAAAGGCAGCTTAAAGAAACTGGAAGGAAGATGGAGGCAGTGAGTATTTGTGCTGGCAAGTGCCAGAAAGAGGAGATAAGATCGCAGAAGGAAATGGAGTCAGAAAATGGTTTGCAGAGTGAAATCAAAGGTGACGGAATGGTTGAATTGCTGCAAAAGGAGAAGGTAGCTGAAGTGAAGGAGGATGCTGGAATGGAGGTAATAAAACCTTCACAAGATTCAGAGTACTTGTTCCAAAAAGATCTGTTCTCTGGGTGTAGGTTAGAGTGTGTAGTTACAACCCTCCAATCAGGAGGATTGCATGATGATTATTTAAAAGAAATGGTAATGCAGAGTGAACTGGAGAGTGAAGCAGAGGCATCATGGGGCGATATTATGGACAGGATTCAGAAAGAAGACATGACAGAAATTTTGGAAGAAATAAAGTCATATGCATCAATGGTGAAAGAAGGAAAAAGAGAAGGAGGAAGCAAGGTCCAAAAGAAGAAGTTTGTTGTATAGATTAGTGGTAAAAAAGAAAAAGAACTAGAAAGATACAAGGTACTGGACACAGTTATTGCACCCTTGGAGACTACCTAATGAGGTAAGAACTTTCATTCATATTAATAGAGAGACTTGCTGTGATATTATATTTGAGACTGGCAATACATGGAATGTTTTTAGAAAAAAATTGAAAAAAAGAAGGACTGTAGTCTGTGAAACTGTTATGTGGCACAGACTTTACATAGAGAAACAAAAAAGAGGATTGCTATGCAATTTCAAACTGAAGTAGATATGGAACCATTAAAAGACTATTAAGAACTATTTATAAAGAAGTGTTGGACATTACAAAAGTATATGATGAAAGAGGCTTGTGGACTGGGGGATGGGATTGTGGGATGGTTTTGAAGATGGAAAATGATGCTATTGTGATTATCCTGACTGTAATAAATGTGGGGGGATATAGAGGATATGTAAAATATAAGGGACAAGTGAAAACTTTCTTTTTTGTGCAAGAAAAATGATGATTTAATAAGTAATTGTGATAACAGAAAATGTTTTGTTTGTGGGGGAGTGGGGCATGAAGCAAAGATATATGATTTGAAGTGTTAAAAACGTGGGAAAATGGGACATGATTCAATTAACTGTAATGAACCTTTACACGTTAAACTAAAAGAACAGAGGCAAGAACATGTTGATGATGCAAACAATAATGTAGAAAATGAGTATGAAACACAGAATATTGTGCAGAAAAAAGATAAAAACATGATGAATAAAGAAAATAAAAAATGAAGAACAATCAGTGCTGGAAACAAGTGAAGAGGAAGATAGTAGGTTGAAAATAAAAGTGAAAAAGTTCAATAGGGAGAAGAGTGAGAGATAGGAAGAGAAAATGTAAAAGTGTGATTATGAAAGAAAATAAAAAATGATAACAGTTAAGATAGAAAATAATAAAATTAAAAGAATCTGAAGGTTTTATTAATAAATGTTAACAGCATAAAATGTTAAAAGAAGACTACATGTTGTAGAATGGTGTAGGATACTTGATATGCATGTAATCATTTTGGAAGATACAAGAATGTTGATGTAAGAAGAAAGGAAGTAGATGGAAAATGTATGGCATGTGATTACTGTATAGAACATGGGGAAAGATACATGTTCAGGAATTGCTGCGCTATGCAGTGAAATGTTTACAGTTTTATATTATACCTTAGTTGAGTTGGGTAGAATAGCAGTAATAGATATAAGATATAAAACAGATGTATATATTATGATTGCAATATATTCATATGTCACGAAAAAGGAAGAGAAGAAATGTTTAAAAAAATCCTAAACTATGTAGGAGTGAATATAAACATAATATTAGTCAGAGATTTTAATTGTGATTTAACAAAAAGGAAAAAAGTAGGGAATGATGTGAGGACAGTATATGAAATAATGAAAGCAGAATACTATGCATACAGAATAATGTACATTGGACTTATAAAAGAAATTAGATAAAATAGAGATTGCTTATTTTATAATATCTGATACTTTAAAAATTTTAGAAGGAACAAAGGAAACATATTTCTCATGTCATTTGTCTATATGGGTAGAAGTAAAAGAAAAAGAATATATAAGGATAGGTAGAGGTATTAAAAGATTAAATGAAAAATATTTAGATGAAGAGGAAGGAAATAAAATGGATAGATTATGGGAAGATCATGTAAAATGAGAATATTTTATGAAAACTGGACTGACTGGTGGTTAAGTTTTAAAAGAAAATATAAAAAGTGCTTTTAGAGTGTCAGATGATAAAAAGAAAGAAAGAAAAAAGAAATATAGGCTAAGTCAAACAGTACTTAGAGACATAGCAAGAAATAATACGATTTTTTTTTATGGAAAGGAGAAGGAAATATATGAGATTAATCAAGAAAGTATAACAAAAATGTTATTTAGCCACAGATACTTTCTGCAAGGAAAAAAGGAAGACATGGCTCCATATTTGAGTAACATGGTAAGAGAAAATGAGAGAGTAATAAGAGAACTGGAAAGTAATGAATGAGAAAAAGTAAATACACAAGAAAAATAGCTGAAGTAATAGAACAATACATAAGAAATACATTAAAGAAGATAGAGACTAAATAGAGACAAATATGGGTGGTAAAAAAATTAAGCAAAGAAGAAAATAAGATTATGGAAAATATATAAGTGTAGGAGAATTTGACAAAATATTAAAAGATATAGATATGGAGAAAGCTACAGGAATAGATCAAACTGAATCTCATATGTATTATAACATGAAAGAATAGCAAAGGGTATATTTTGTAGAAGTACTGAATGAATGGTTAGAAAAAGGGATAACTAACAAGGAAATATGTATGGTTGTCATGGAATTCACATGGAAGAAAGGGAAAAGATCAGATATTTAGGAATTGGAGACCAATAGTATTAAATAATACAGATTATAAATTATTTATAAAAATAATAGAGAAAAAATTAGGGAAGTATGTGGAGAGGTAGATGGAGCCTATGATTTTTGGAAAAAAGGGAAAGGAAGTCAGGATTCACTCTGGATATTAAGAGAGGTAATAGATGGTATTATAAATAAAAAAGTGGAAGCCAAAATATTAGTTGAAGACATGGATAAAGCATTTGATAAAATACAATATAAGGAATTGTGGTGAAATATAGTAAAATATTATAAGTGATAAAATAATAAAAGTTATAAGATAAGTATAAGAGAATAACATGATAAAAATAATTTTAAATGGATGGTTAAATAAATAAATAAAATTAGAATATGGGATAAGACAAGGTTGTCCTGCAAGTAGTATCTTATTTGTGTTAGTTATGAATGTGATTAGAATACAATACATAGGGATTTGGAAGTGACAAGGTACAGAATAATAGAAGAAATATATGCTCCAGATAATCTTACATATGCAGATCATGTAGTGTTAATCACTAAGAGTAAGAGATGGATGGAACAAAGAATTAGGAACTTAATTAAGTATTTGAGTATGATTGGTCTAAGCATTAATAAGGATTAAAGTAAAGGAATTTTTTTAGGTGAATTAGAAGGTATTTATTTTAATAGCAAAGAAGTAGATATTCTAGGAATAACATTTGGGCTTAATATAAGGAAAAAAATACAATTGGAAAGATTGATGCAAAAACCGAAAGAAATGTGTATGTGTTAGAGATCATATAGTTTATCATATTAAAAAGGTATATTTAATAAATTTTATTTTGAGAGGTAAGATTGCCTATTTAGCAAGTGTATACATAATTCCACTTAAGTATGAAAAATAATTGATATCAATTATAATTTAATTTTTTGGGGTGCAAGATTAAATCCTGTGAGGAGAGGAGTTCTGTATGTGAAGCAAGAAGAAGGAGGATTAGGATTAATAAATTCAATAGTTCATGCAGCTTCACTGAATTTCTATAAAGCATTATGCAGAATAAAATAAGAAAATAAAAGCATAATAAGTGATATATTGAAAAATAAGTAAGATGTATGGGAAAGTCTAAGATGTGGAAAAAGATGGAAGAAAAATGCTAATAGTGAGACTAAATAGTATCAAAACAAGATATCATTATGGAAATTAAAAATAGAAAATGTACAAAAGAATAGAAAAGATTGGTATGAACATGTAATGAGGGAATGTTAGTATATTTATCCCTGGAAAATTTGGATAATTAGAAAAGAAAGGCAATTAAAATAAATCTTAAGTGCAGCAAAAAATATATGAATGTAAAGACTTTTCCCGAGGTTTAATAAACTCTGTGTAGGCAGTGTGTAGAGCCTACATGGAAAGCATCTGTGTACACAGCCACAGTTCCCCCTCGGCAACACACCATGCATATTAATGATGATGCACTGCTGAGTGTGAGCATAGGAACAGGGATATTGAATCAGTTAAGGGAGATGTGTAGAGGTTACCTATAGTTGTGGATGCCTGGTCAGATATTATGTAGAGGGTGCGGCTCCAAGAAATGCACCCAACCACTGTTGAAATGCTGTTAATTGTGTTAAATGTACAATATATAGGTTATATGGTTTTCTTTTTTTTTTTTGCATGTTTGCATGGTGCGGCATGGAGTGCAGCAATGCCAGGCCATGCTTACATATGGACAGCTGACACCTGCTACACATTTAAAAATAGAAACCGGATGTAATCAATTATCACAATTAATTATTTTATTTTTCCTTTGTAATTTTTCTTTTACAATTGCCATTTGCGCAGCCCAGTGTGGACCGGTGCAGAGCTGAGCACCAATTATACAAACCTAGCCTACACCTGCCAGGCATCTAAAAATAGAAACCGGATGTAATTAATTATTTCTTTATAAGTTTGTTTACACATGTTTGTGTGGAGAGGTGTGGTGGTCAGCAATGCTAACAGGTAACCTATTAATTTATGTGAAGGTATACTAGTTTTCATAACATGCAAGTAGCCAAATGGGTTGAGTTACGGCCTTATGTGTAGTAGTTTCTGCTAAAGGCTACCAATGTTTGCTGTGGGTTTGACCATTGCCTGTGCCAGATTGAGGGCATACTGGTCGACCTGGTGGGGCATCTTCACTCCGGTGCCCAGCCTCCAGCACTGCCAACCTCGGGGCAGTGAAGGAGCAGTGTCAACAGCCCCATGTGTGAGGATGTGAATCACACTGCTGCTGTCTGGCAAATGGGACTTGGATTCTACAACACCCTCCCTATCTAAGGTGTTAAGCCCCTTCATGTATCACACACTGCCTGTGTCTGCTTTCTTGTCTGTCTTGTCTGCCTGCAAATGCATCCTCACCTACCCAGCTTACCTCTACCACACATATCTATCTCCCTTCCCCAACATTCCACTCACACCTTAAAAAAATGGGAACCTGTCCCAAGAAACAATATCGCCCCATACATAGCTCTCCATTTCACCCACGTGTTCACTGGACACACGTAATTTGGTCTAATTGGCTTGACAACACAGTTATGTTGTCCTCACCCCTCTCTCTGTGGGTGAGAGTTCAAATCCATTTACATATTCTGTCAAAGTGCACATTTGTTGCTGTACAAGAAATGGATAACTATGGTTCTTTACTACACCCTTGCTGCACATTCCTACCTGCATTATACTATGTTTTCCCCCTGCTTGCACCCCATTTTGCAACTTTCTTATCTCCCCATTTTTCTTTTCTTTATATTTTTTAGCCTGTTGCTGTGTGGTGCACCTAGTCTCACAGCCTTGCTAAGCTCACATTTTATATATATATATATATATATATATATATATATATATATATATATATATATATATAATATAATATATATATATATATATATATATATATATATATATATATATATATATATATACACTCCATCTTGCTCAAGGACACACCAAACATGTTGCCTAGTACTCTGTTATTGATAGTGTTACCTAGCATACTTTACCTTAGACACATGCCCTCATTTGAGTGTGGAGGGTAATCTCACTCTGGGCCTGGCTCTACAACAAGGCTGAAACAGCTCACACAGTTACTCCTACAGTTTGTTGTCCACCAGAGTCTTCACATTCTCTGCCTATGCCTATTACTGCATCAGTAGCTGCAGCCTGTAACACACCCATCTGTATGTAAAGGTGTCTGCTGCAGACCTACCCTCTGAGATGATGCAATCTCCTCACCCCAGTAATGTCCAGCACAACATATGAGAAAGGGGCCCTAATCTATATGAAGGTCTTATATATTCTACAGGGGTTGCACGTCATTGGCTGATGATAGTGCAAATCAGCTGTCTTGGCTGCAATTAGTATTTTAGAACCACAGATTGGTTTAAAGGTAATCACCTGCTGCTGGGAAGCATATTTAAAAAGCAAGCAGCTGGCTATGTGAAACCATTCTGTATGAGACCTTACTCACACAGAGCATACCACTGTGGCAACTATACTATCACCATATATCAACAGAGGAGTACTACACTCCATCAGGTATGTAACTGTTTTTGTGTACAACAGGTTGCAGATGGTGAATAGACTTATGGGGATTAGTGATTATGGCATTAAGGCTGTCTTAGACCTGTGATAATGACATGCCAGTGACCTCCTGCTGTCCTACACCTACACATGATGTACAAAACATGAAGGGTGCTTTCTCTTTTGTCATTGTGGCACACTGATCTTGTGTGACTGTCCCTTTATAGTGGTTGTAATAGCACACTGCTATTCATGTGGCTTTGCTCTGATGACATATTATCAAGGGGTTTCCCATAGGAGACACACCACAGAAGACCTAAAGTGTTGGGTGTATAATAATACAGCAGTAGCTGTCATGGCACACATGAGAATACCTGACTATTGCTACTATCTCAGTTGTATCCACACACTTTGTTTGCACACTGTGGAGTATGACATGTGTGAGCAAGCAGTGGTTAGTGCCAGCCATTTTGGCCTTGCTGTATCTGTACATAGTGTATGTCCAAATATGTAATACTGTAATGTGTTCCCTTTTTGTTGTCTTTCAGGAATTATGTACCATAGATGCCACACATACTTCTTGAATGCAGAGAATGAAATTATACTGCAAGCACTAAGGCAACATCATCACATCCTACTATCCAGGGGGAGACAAAGCAAGGAACAGCAGGCTGCATTGTGGGATGACCTTGTCCTTAATCTGAATGGCAAGGGCCAGCAGGGCAGGACATATGAGCAGGTTTGACACCAGGCAACTGACATGATAAATGCTGCATGGCGAAGGACAGCAGATGCAGCCAGGGATCGTGCTGTCACTGTTGGAGGTCCTGCAGTAGACCAACCACTTTCAGACACTGAGGAATTCCTGGCCTACCTTGGCACACACAACAGCTCCCAGGCATCCATCACACCATACATAATGGAGGTGGGTGCCACAGTTTCCACAGCTGAGGAGCATGCAGGTAAGCTTACTGAGATCAGCATTGTAATACTGTAGCTGTCAGTGTGTCAGGCTGTAGATACTTTTATGGGGTCTATATTATATTCTTGAAAGCAGACAATGTTGAATCTGACATTGTCTGCCCGAGAATATCGAATGCTCAGAATCTCAAGCATGTAAACGGAACTTTCCGTAAGGGGAGATTTCCATTTACTGCAATGTAGTGCGGTTTTGGAGTTGGTATATTTAAGTAGCAGGGGGTGTGGGGGGTGCAGCACCCAACATGGGTGGTGCAGGGGGCTTGCCCCCCTGCTTAAACCCATTAGGGTAAGAATTTAAAGTTTTGATTTTTTTTTTCATTTTTGAAGTTACGGAACTTTGACAATATGGTGCTGACCATATTGTATTCGATGTTCTGTAACTTTGATGTTATAATACAGACCCCTTTTATGTGGGTGTCAGGTCTTTGTTCTTTGGGGGGGCAGTTAACCTCAGTTATACACTCATGCACAGATTGTGACCAATACAGGTAACTCAGTAGCTACTGTAAATTTGAGTTATTTAGACATATTACCTTGTTGTGCTGCAACATGTGGTGGTACTGACATTACCCCACTATTAACTTTTCACAGGTCCATCAGGTATTGCTCAAGGTGGTGGTCCTGCTCCTGGTAAGCATGACACTTGTTCTGTTAAGGAACAATTATATTCTAGTACAGTTAATGCCCTATGTAAACATAACTATGTGTATAAACAGCATATAATGGTTTTACATTTCAGTCTGGAACAGGTATCTAAGGCTTCGAGAAGGGGTATTCACAGGAGTGTAGCTCAGCACAGATATACTTTTGCAGTTATAGTTAAGAGCAGATAAGATGCCTGGTTTAAATGAGGCAA
This sequence comes from Protopterus annectens, assembly GCF_019279795.1. NCBI lineage: Eukaryota > Metazoa > Chordata > Ceratodontiformes > Protopteridae > Protopterus > Protopterus annectens. The sequence goes on along the minus strand of NC_056739.1, from coordinate 1,677,626,870 downwards.
TTAATTGAAAATGGCTTTTAAAATACAACAGGTTGAAGGTAAATACATTAGACAGTGAAATGTGTAATTTCCATATATTTGTTAAGGAAGTTGTACTGGGTTTTTATGTGTTGTTTTTTTCAAGTATAGTCTCATATTGATTAATTAAAAGGTAAATATTACTGGTCATGTCTTATTTGATTTACTTCAAATGATTGTTACAAAGATCCTGAGTTGAATTTGCATTTTGATCCGAGGAAATGTTTTGTGGATGAAAGTGGAGAAGAAAGTTGTTTGACCACTAATCCAGTTGTGGGTCTTCATTGTTAGGAGTCTTGCAGGCTTTTCGTACACAATAGTGCAGATATTAATGTACTGCTTTTTTCTTTCTTATTGCAGGTGACCGTGGGGCTTGGTGTCTGTCCCCTACACAACCTGATGTCAGTTTCTCTTTGGTCTCTGATGAAGATAGTGGCCACAGTGAGGCACAGGTGGGTTTGTTGGGGCTGAATCTGTCCCAGAGGTAGACATCCATCTTCTGCCCCCTTTGTCGCTGCACACAGTCTGTATGCCCATACATACTCTGTCCCTGGAGGCCACCGATATTGGACAGTCAGAAGGTGGGGACATTGAACAGGAATGTGTGTCAACTATGCCTCCAGTGAGTGTAGATGCTGGCCATAGCTAGAGAGCTGGTAAAGTCCTACACAGGCAGCTTGACAGGGGTGCTTGCTGGAGGCCTGCTATCCATCCACCAGCTGTTGAAGGTGTTATATCATGGGTCACTCGACACATGTTTCAGGCCATCATGGAGGCACAGGCATATTTTGAATGGAACACCAGATGTTTGCTTAGGGTTATGGATGCAGCAGAGTCTAACATCAGTGACTACCTCCACCACACTGGGGACATCCTGGATTGCTTCACTGATGCAGTGGACATACAGTGGTCTGAGACAGTGCCTGTCTTGGGCCGCACATTGTCTGTGCTGGAATGTGTGCTTGGAGTTGAGAGTTGGACGTGTGGACGTAGGTCAGCAACCCCATCTGCTGAGGGTCCACATGCCCATGAATTCTCACACCTCTGTAGTGGCAGTACATCCAGAGCTACAGTTGAGAGTGTGCTGTTCACACCATAACATGGCAGGCCATGGGCTTGTGGCCCTGGGTGGTCTCTTGGGGGACATGGTCCATCTTCTTTCCTTGGGCATGGAGGTGCCAATGCAACTCCTGGTAGAGCCAGGTGAACTGTCAACTCTACCATGTATGGTCCAAAGCTGTCCCCATACACACTTTTAGTGCTAGCACTGAGCTTGACTGTGTACATGCACATACTCACACACCACTGTCAAATGCAGGTCACCTACAGACACACACATCACCTCTCCATGGTCCATCTAACATGCTCCCCTCCTGACTCACTCACATGCTGTCTACAGTTTAGAACAGCCTAGGCCTCCTGCACTCCCACCCAACACACTGTTCAAGTGATGATACCTGTACCACATCCCTGTCATCCTCACCATCGGTGCAAGGAAATGAAGCTATGTGTGTGATGCACAGAGTGACTATATTAATTAACACGTACTTGTGTAATGCAGAGTTGGTTTGCCATGGTCACTTGTAGTGATTACCGACATATACTGTATGCTGGCATTTGTCATGAGTACACGACATACATTTGTGTACCTTATGTCGTATGATGTTGTATTGGTTGTATGGTTACACGGTTACACTTCAAAATATCTAAAATTCATAACATCTAAATTCAAAACATCAAGACCACAACATCTATAACCCAAAACATCTAAAACCCATAATATCAAATTTCATAACATCAAAAATGTATAATATGGCAGAGTGTATCATGAAATATGTAAATGTTATAGTTTAATATGTTATTCTTGTGGTATCAGTATGAGATGTTGTAGTTTTTATTTATATAGTTATTATTTATATAGTGTAGGAATTTATACTATTTGTATAGTGTTCATTTTTCCACTCTGTATGTGTTTTTTTAGGATATACAGGTAAGTGATATAGACATTATGTGTACATTCTTTATGGTGATCGCTATGCAGTGGGGTTAGGAAATGAATTTTTTCACAATGTTGTGTGATCTTGGAGTTGGTATATTTAATTTATGGGGGGCGTGGGGGCAGAGACCCCCACGTGGTGGTCAGGGGGGCTTCACCTCCTGCAGAAAGTTAATAAAAAGTGTGTTTGTTAGTTTGGTGTTGTTATAGGTGGAGAAGATGTTATTTTTATGGGATTTGTAGTGTTTGATGTTATGATCCAAAGTTTTGATGTTATGAAATTCAATGTTATGGGTTTTAAATGTTTTGGGTTTTAAATGTTGTGGCCTCGATGCTTTGAATTTAGATGTTATGAGTTTTAGATGTTTTGAATGTAACCAGTTACCCAATGACAAGTGCGTCAAGGGCATGTTTATGTTTCTGTGTTGGGATAACCTCTGGATTTACAGTGGAAGTACAGCAGTTCAGGATGGCATGACAGCACAGCAGTAATATGTCATCAGCAAGGTACAGCACTATAAGTGCATGGCTCCATAGGTTCATATGTGTATAAGAGGCTAACAAGGACAATGGCAGCATTCAGTGTACTCATGCATCCTTAATATGTGAGACTACCATTGATAAGTACCACCAGGGTTTTGAGAACTAACACATCTACAAGCTGTGCTGATGGAGATGACCCATCTACATATATCTTGTGTCTCCAGTGCCAACAGTTGCCCAACAATAGTTATGATTGTCATCTTCTGCACCCCACTGTGTAACCTGCAAATGATGTGTGTCACAGCAAATGTCTGCTTTACATGCATGGAGAGGCCTGTTTCATGTAAGGTGTACTGCTTGTGTTACATACCTGTCTCACCAGCATGTACTATGCATACCACATTGATGTTGTAGGTGTGTAGAACAGGTGAAACATGTGTTAGTCCTGTCATGGATACGTGGAAGGTACACAGTGAAAACTGACACTTCCCTGTATTAAGCATTGCACATCCCCTCCAAAACATTTTGGAGACAGATTACACATGTACGGTCATGGCATGGACTCCATAAGACATGTTATCTACACTGTGTATTGGAGTATCATGGAACCTGTGTGGCTGCTACAGTTGTACAATACACCTGCATAGTGACATGGCAAGAATGCCATTGCACACAATGATACGTATGATGACTGCCAGATTCAGTATACCAGTGACAGTCTGGGATGTACATCCCAAACTTGTTGATATTGGTTGTACAACAGTAAATGCATCCACATATTTCCAACGAGTGACATTCAAAGGCTACATTAATCTCTGTGTCCATAACTTCATGTGTAATGGCACAACAGTGTGTGGTGTGTAGACACTACAATATTTTGCAGGGGTGGATGAAATAGTATTGTGCATTCATTGGCATTTAGTCATTGTCAGTGGCTCAGACAACAACTAGCGGTCTCTTAGGCCATCCTGCATAAAACTGTTGGTTTTGTGTGGGAATTTGTGACAGCTCCTGATATGCACTCACCTGCTAATATACTCTGTCAGAGGTTAGTGACAGTGGCTGTGACTGCAGAGAGAGAATAGGTAGAAGGGGTACACCAGTAATGAACTCCACTGGTGACTGGCGTCATGAAGCATAGGTCTTCCACTGCTATGTTCCCTGAGTATAACTGTCAGACAGTTGCCTATCCACCAGCTGATATAACACTCTGTATATGATGTACACTGTTTCTAGCATGGCCGTCTTGCATAATATTGTCATACTTTATGTCAGACCATGGTTGGTGGAGTGAGATTTATGTCTAACATCCATTGCAAAGTGTAACAGTCAATGGGCTCTGCCAGCTACAGTCAGTAGGCATAATCTGGCCTTCAGCAAAGGTAACAGTGCTTGGTCTAGTGACAGTAGGTGTACAACAGTGGTAGTGCATGTATCCATGCTAACCCCTATCATGGCATTTCAGGTGACAAGACTAGATCTGGAGGCACTGCTTTGCACTACATGGTCGTTGTCCTCTGTGCATGTAAGCATTGAAGCTAATGCCAGTATGTTGCAGGAAGAGAGTCATGAAATGTGTCTGGACAGAGCACAGACAAACACATTAGGCAAGTGTAATATGTAGACCATATGTTGCTTACTCCTGCTGCGGCTCACTTGCCCAAAGGATAGTCCAGGTCCTTACCTACAATGCCTTGGAGCAGTGCCGTAACATCCCCACATGGGAAACCAACATACTGCGTCATGTGTTTACCAATATGGGTGACCACTGCAGCCCCCCATTGTGAGGTCCTAAATGGTGGAATCTGGACCATATCATTTTATTTGGAACTATCAGCATGACCCCCCCCTTACAGACAATACAGACATATATGTGAAGAAAGCCACTTATGACCTCCTGTGGGATGGTTGTCATAGTATGACTACACATCCCCCTGCAGATCGGACAGGCAGGTATGCAGAACTCTACACCCATGCATTATGTCAGCAGCATTACAATTGCATGAACTCAACTGTATGGGACAGGTGCGACACAGGCTCTTCATGGCTCACCACCATACCTCTCAACCTGGAAACATCAACAATCTGGACAAGGCCCATGAAAAATAGGTACAAATCTGTATGCTGATTAACATAAAATTTCCATACATAATTACTTAACTCTGCCTATTCCAATGGAATTGTGGGATACCGACTTTCAAACATAAAACAAAGAACAGACAACCAAAATATGGCACCAGACTCCCCCTGCAGCCATTCCAATGTCCCATTACCTGGCTATTGTGCCCCATTTACCATAAACACTAATCTGCATACTGCTTTACTTCTACAATGATTATTTAGATTTTATTTTTACATTTTATAGCAGTGTACTAACCAAGCAGAGGAATCAGGTTAAAAAGCAAGGATAAATTGATCCTGAATTAAAAGACAAACCAGAAGCCTTATTTTTGAAGCCAGATGAAGAATCTATTTCTACTCAAGGGCTGTAAAATACCTACAACACAGATTTTGGTAACACACGTCAAAGTCTTCAGAAACATTTTATTATGAAACCAATACAAAACTACTATAAATATTCATCCTTAATGTAGCAGCACATGTCAGTTTGGACCCAGGAATGATTTGGCAATGAGAAAGACATACAATGGAATAGTCCACTCACTGATTCTCATGTCTTCACAGTTAATCTAAAAAAAGTGCCCGACTCCTCCCCATTTCAAGTGCCAAACCACCAGCAATGTGCTAAGAAGAAATGTGAGCTACTCAAGCTCCAGGACACTGATGTGAAAGACTATTTGCCCACTCACTGCACTGCTTACCCACCAATGTGAAGATGAAGTATCTGCTCAATACAGACTCCTGTACCTAGGCAGGTTTTTGAAAGACCCTTGAAAAATCAAGAATAAATAACCAATGTTCAGCAGTCCAATAAAATACAACTTTCAACACTTTGGGGAATTCTGCAGTCTACTGACAAAGATTTCAGACACTTACACACATATCACTTGTTAAATTGAATAAAATCTTGCATGAGGGATCTCAGGACTGAAACTTAAACAGCTATAATTAATTAGTGAATTCAGTTCTCAATGATTTGCCAGACAATCACAGATTATAAGAGAAACACAGACCAAAAGTATGAGCCAAATATTCCAGATACTCTGTGAAACTTGTGGACTTGACTCCTTGGGATTTTACACACACACACACACACACACACACACACACACACACACACACACACACACACACACACACACACACACACACATGCAGCATACCCATCTTTCATCGCACACAAACCAGCAGCATGCCCATTTTCCCACACACTCAAACCAGTAGCATGACCATCTTTCCACACACACACACACACACACACACACACACACACACACACACACACACACACACACACACACACACACACACACACATATATATATATAGAGAGAGAGAGAGAGAGCTAAACTTTTATCAGGCTTGATAAGCATGACCATATCTTGCAAAAAAATCAAGTATATGTCTAAATGAAGTTTTAACATTTGATTCTCTACCTATTAGCTTCTGCACATATTTGCTTTTAGACTCTCATTGTCTGTATCATGTTTATTTTTTCCTATGACCATATTTAGCATAAGTATGCAACTTAATAATAGCATCTTTAATCTCATTTAGATTTATCCATTTCATTTCAGATTTTTTGAATTTTAGCAATCTCATATAATATTATCAGGCAGATATATTTGTACATATGCATTTATCACATTCAAACATCAAACTGTCCATAGTCAGCATAGCAAGATTTTTACATCTCCTCAAACAACTTCTATGTAGCCAATCCCTGAAATATTATATTATCTATCAAACTGCTTCACACACTGATTTGCTTAGCTTTAAATAGTAAGGTGCTATAAGTAATTGTCTGAAGAAAGAACTGTGTAATAGGGTACTAATCCTCAGTTAAAAATAGCAAAGATTCAGGTAACAACACTCCAAGTTTGATAAATGCCTCCTTATGATACTCTGTAAAGTGTGCTGCCTATACTGCATGAAATTGCATACACATTTAGAAGGAATTCCATTAATATACTTCCAAATATCATTCAGAAGCTCTAAGTAGTAATATACGTACATAATCTCCAGTTCACCTCTTACTGACAGGTTATTTTAACTTTTGATGACAGTCTTTGTACAGCAACACTGTGTCACAGTAATATTTAACTATATTAACACTTTTCCAAGCACTTTAAGACTGATTGTATGAGCTGATAAGTGCATAAAATGCTATGTTTAACACTAAGCAAAACAGAAAACAAATTTAGACACACACACACACACACACACACACACACACACACACACACACACACACACACACACACACACACACACACACACACACACACACACACACACACACACACACTCCAGGTTTCTTACTTGCCAAGTTCTTTCTGGCCGGATTGCCATAACTAATCCATTGTTGCCGTTCGAGTGCCCTGAACATAAATAATCCATTGCTACTATTCTGAACCTAAAGTACTGCTGAGTGTTTCCATTGCTGCCATTTGATAATCCATTTGCCGTTCAAGTGCCCTGAACATAAATTCTCCATTGCTGCCAAGCCATTCCCTCTCGCATTTGAGCATCCAGGCCAGCTGGAAATGTGTGCATGATGTGAGATCCTTGAGCTCAATTCTGACTGGCTGGTAGCCCTGATGGAACTGACGTCATCGTGCACATGATGATGTCAGCTCCAACAGCGTGAAAATTGAAAAATTAAAAAAAAAAGAAAAAATTGGAAATGAATGGGTGCCACTCGGAATTGTGGCACCCCTTTATTTGGACCCCAAAACTCAGAAAAAAATGAGTGATTTGGTATGGTTGGGAGGTATGCTCACCACACCTGAGTGGTGGATAACTGCCATTAGTGGGCTGTGCAATAACAGGTGGACATTGCTGTGTGACAGTTGGGATGAGGGTGCCCCCCTAACATGCAGGCACAACCTGAAATTGAATAAATGGTTAAATGAAGCACATAGTTTTGTTGTGATGTTGTGTGGACATGGCAAGTGACAACATTGGCTACTTATACAAAGCTGAACCACAATGCACAGTGTAGTTACATGTGTAACCTCAAAGGACAGGTCCAGAATGTTGCTGACCTTAGATGTCATGATGACATATATGATGGGTCTGTACTCATACCTAACCTGTACTCCCACACTGCCTGAGTCAACTACACTCCCTTGTACCCACCACATGTGACACATGACATTCCTACAACCTGTCCCATAACTCTCATATGTACAGAGCAGTTTTTGACTGTCCTCTCAATGGATGATACACAACATCTATTGCACATGCTAACATTCCAGGCTGCATCCCACATGTGATCTCACAAGGATTACTAACACTGTTGGGAAACCCTTACAATCATACTGACAACACTGGCTGTGCACCAGCTGAGTGGATGAGTGAACAATAGCAACTGTTCCACCCTTGCACAGAGACTGATCAACATAACTATAGACCTCTTTGTGTAAGTACATGTTTGTATGCCCATAGGGGAAATCATTATGGAGCTTCTCAACACACATATGTGTGATCTACACACTGTTGACTGTAAGCAGTTTGTATGCAAGACAGGGGGAGCATGACTGTTACATGTGGTGGACATTTCTGAGGCAGTTGCCAAGGACCTGGGTGAGGGTACATCAGGATATACAACCCCCAGACTTACCCGAGCTGTTTGACTATATCCCCCACTCAGGCAACATTTACAGAGCACCCACTTAGGCATCCATGATACTGCCATTGTAGGGATCACTAAGTGTCCCACTGATGGCACACATATGCAAAATAGGGGCATCTGCCTCCAGTACATGATCTGTAAGTAGCAATGTTCAACAGGGTGCAGTCCTGAGTCCTCTACTGCTTGGAATCCATGTAACCACAATACATGTGACTACTGAATGACTGTGGCTAACAATGTTGGCTGATGCCTACACATTGAGAGCACTCATACAGTCTGTGAGTTATGTCAATAGCCTACAAGAGGTTATAGATGAAGAAATGCCTGTTGACATGCTAATTGCCATAAACCCTAGGTGAATGTATATGTAGTATCATGTCCATCAGGTAGACCTATGACCTGGTAAGTAGCACATCAGTCACAGCATGTGCTGTACATACTCAGGTTGAAAAAACTGGGAGCACAGACCTTTCCACACAGGTTTACACCTAATATTCCTCAGCTCACCATATCTCTACAGTGGTATGGCAGGGATCATATGGCATAGCTGAGGCCACAGTCACCAGTAAGTGACATACTCGTAACCTCCATGTACCCCTGCCTCAGCATGCCAATTATCTGAGTGCAATGGCCAGTTGTTTACATACTTTTCCAAGCAGTACTGGAAATTGCACACAACAGTATGGTCCCTCACAAGGACAATTCATGTCTTCAGTATGTGTTCAATGGGGATTGTCTGCAATTGGTGCCATTGTCACCTGTGGCATATAGACTACTAAAAGGTGATCTGTGCCTTGCATACAGGGCAGTGTATGACTCTGCTTGATTGCATATGCTGCCTGTCTGTAGGAAGCATAGTAGATGGATGATTTACTGTAAGGACATTAACCTAGTATGTGATGTTAGTACTACATGCTTGTGGGAGAAATTTGTCTAGCAGACTTAAACACACCCATGGGACAGAACCCCACCTAATGGCACACAGAGCACCTCAGTACATATCATCTGTCTAATTGGCTTGGTGAGACCATCATCTCAACACAGGGTGCTTGCCTGTGTCCTTCTTGGACTGGGGCAATATGTGTTAATCCTGCAACTATGGGTATGACAATGCCTATGATCATGAGGACTTTATGGTCATTTTTTTTAGTTCAGATCAAATATCCTATGGTTCAATAACATGATGTACAAAGCTATCACAGGCTCATACACAAGCATGGCTATGTTGAGGCTAGCACCACTTCCAATCACTGCATACAGGACATACCAAAGCACAAACATATTGCAGGTTGGCTGTCTGTAGATGTGAACACTTACCTATGTAATGGTACATATCACAGACCACAATACATGTTGCATGCAACACACCTCATGTCTGCTAGTACTATCAGTTTATCACATATTATGTTTGATGACATAAGCAGGACTTGTTGTAGTCAGTCTTTGGGGGGGGTACATCACCCACTACCTATGTGTAGGTTACCAAGTTTATGACTTATGGACATATACACATGCACCAAATGAGCTGAAGTGAGATTAGAACCCTTATCTATCAAGTCTTATACACTATAGATCACAGTACTTAATGCATGTTCCATGGCTTATGTCTAATACTACATTGCCAGCTGGTAGTCTTAAGGTGGCTGTCATCATCAGGACTTGTAGAAGAGGGAAGGTTGGAAGCCAGCAGCAAGTTACAGGCCCAAAAAGTGCATAACCATTGCAGGTGGCTAGTCCATGAGGCCATGTCCGTTGTTTTGCAGGGGAATACACATGTACACATGCACACACACACACACACACACACACACACACACACACACACACACACACACACACACACACACACACACACACACACACACACACACACACACACACACACACACACACACACACACACACACACACACACACATGGACCAAGTGGGCTGGAGTGAAATGAGAACCCTTACTTATCTAGTCTTATACAATACAAATCACAGTACTTTTCACACGCGTGACATATTAAGTCTGTTGCATATGTGATTGCTGGCACTGTACTTGTGCATTACACAAACTAGGCCTGTGTTGAGCAGCATCTGTGGCCTGCAGAGTGATATTGCTTTGTACTGTTACCTACATCTAGTATCCAAGCAGTGAGATAACTGTTTTTATCCTAGCTATGTGTATACAGTTACCAGTCTGGCCATATGTGGCTGCTTGCAGCTACCTAGTATTATCAACTATGCACTACTTTGCCTCAGTGATTCTCCCTGCTTAATTTCCTAACTAATGTTATGTTCCTCCACATATATAAATTCAACCATATATTTGTCTATATTTAAGTGTATAAAATCTTGTTCTATTTGATACTATGTATATATTTTTGTTTTTACATTTTTATCCAGTAAATGTGTTAACACTCATTTTTTTTTGTCAATTTTGTGTATAATTTTTATTACTTATTGTGATAATTTATATGCAAGCTTAGACTGGAGCATTTCTCCCCAGGCTTCTGCTGAAAATGGGCACTGTCCGAGTTGGACCATACCGGAAAAAAATGTAAAATAAATAAATAAATTAAATAGGCAAAACTGTGAGTAGGGACAATGTGCCTGTTCAGACATGCGTTGACAACATTATACATTACACCAAATGCTCACCTGTGTCTGTCTACATGGTGACATCCAGCAGGCACAGGAGTCTGTAGGTAAGTGGATTATCTACTGTTTCACCCTTAATTTGGATCTTTTGAGCAACAGTATGGCTGTGTGATAGTACAAATTTATTTACCATTATTAGGGTATGTTGGACAATACAGACATCCACAAACATAGTTTGGTATATAACAGGGAAGTAGATATAAATGTAGCTTCTTTGTGTGTATGCTATGTATATGTGTTATGTAGATGTATGGGAGGAGTGTATTCAAAAGATGTAATTACATTTTAATACATATAGCTATATATATTGGTATATATCTATTTGACACTACATAGTGATAGATGTACTATGCATGTGAGAGAGAGATAGTGACAGATATATATCTATACGTATTGTATATGTCAGTATGCATAGATATTTATACATAACAGGCCATTTTGATGAAGGGGCAACAGAATTGCACTATTGCATTGCACTTATTTTAACTAAGTATATGGGCATGCCCAGTGGGACTGTCAGTACTTACAAAGTGACTCCAGGCCACATATACCAGTACTCCAGTCCAGGATTTTGCATGTTACAGACATTAACATCCACCACTGTTTCTGTAGTACTGCACTTCACTCAAAATGTCCACAGCATTCCTGAACTGTGTGCTGTACTTAATATGTGACTGTGGTTGGTAATGTTACTCCACCAACAGACTGACAGTCTGCATACCTCTCAACTGTCCTGATTTTCACAAAATGTCCAGACTTTGTCTCATATGTTTGGTCTGTTCCTCATACATTTGTGGTTTTCTGGAGAATTATTGAATATTGATGTCACTACACTATATTAAATACAGACAAGCATTTGTGTTTCAGACTTTATATCCTTCAGAAAATATGTAATAATGCAACACCTTTAATTCCAGCAACTTTTTTAGGTTTATGGGAACAATATTTAAAATCTATCCCTATGTTTGGGCCTTTATCCCCTTAATCTTTCTGGCTTTGTCTAGATTTCTTGTACTAAGAGGTTGAGAGGTATGACAGTCTGTGAAAACACCAACATAGTACTACCTTACATTCAAAAGATGTGAGTAATTACAGATTAGAACCATCAACACCATCAACAATGCTAGCTTCCCTAGTCCCTTGAGCTACACAGGTCACCAGACCGAGAGGAGTCATTCATCACACAATCAACAGCATAAATATGTACATTATTATCCTGCATGAAGAAAGACATAGAATGTATGAACGATATCTAAGTTACAGCACTGAAATTGCTTGGTCCACTGATATACCATAGCTGATTTTCTGTGAAAGCTGATACATGGGTACACTGCTGTGTTGGGGTGAGGGAACAACAGCACATGATCAGCTTGGGTAGACACTTGTCCACATATCATGTGTGGCCACTATTTAATATCTCCCTTGCCTAATATGAGTATTTCAACCATGAGGCTTAGTGAATATTAAGGAACACATACTATTGCACTGGGTATCTGTAGTCACATGTGGATGTTACATCTGTCCAAATAGCCAACTATATTTCCTTGCATAACAGCAGCAGATCCATAAATACAATACCATACTATAGTAATCCTTACAATTAGTGTATAGGTTACAGACTTACCTTGCAAATGCAGAAGTTGACAGACCTGTAGTTCAGGGCTGACTCTGTGTGATGCACGCAGTACACAGACAATACATGGATAGGTACAGGTAGTGTGTGTTGCCTGGCATCAGCTATTTTAATATATGTATGTGAGTAGGAGTAAGGTGTCAGACCCTAGGACCTGGTATTGTCAGTGAATGTGCTATGTGTTTTCTCTTAGCCAGTGCCAGGGTGTACTGGGCATGCCTACATCTGCTTATAGGGACATCATCAGGGGGGTCGTCCTCTAAGTCCTCCTGTGAGTGTGGCTGTGGTGGCCTAGGTACTGATGAGGGCTATTTATCACTTCACTTTGCTGATCCTGCTGCAGCTTTTTCCACAGGATCATATTGTGTAGCATGGCCATAATGTGTACATATGTACACGTATGTCTGGAGAGTACTGCAGAGCTTTACCAGATATATTGAGGCACTTAAACAGCCCAAACACCCACTCTATGATGTTCGTAGTTTGTGCGTGTGCCTCATTATAGCATTCTTCCATGGGTATATGTGCATTTCTGATGGGTGCCATCATCCACTTTTGCAGTGCATAGCCATTATCCCCCAGTAAATGGCCATGTGTGATGTCCCCCCCTAGCAAACATCTGGCACAGCTGTGATGAGTGCCAGATATGGGTGACACGATAACTGCCAGGGCTGCCACACACACATTCATGATAATGCCCTGGACATTGCACATGACCTGGCAATTGATGGAATGATACCCCTTGAAGTTGATGTAGATTCTACCGTCCTCACCAGTTGGTGCTTTGATGTGTACATGAATGCAATTTGTGGCACCAGTACCTCAGGATAGTTTGGTACATAGTAGAAGTGTTGCATATTGCTGGCCCTTGCCTCAGAGGTGAGAGGAAAATAAATGTGCTTACTGGAATGTGGTAGCATGGCATCCAGGAACTGGTGGAGTATTTTGGATGCTGATGCCTGTGAGACTGCCATCAAGTCCTCAGTTGGTCTTTGTAAGGTACCGGTGGCTATTATCCTAAGGGCTATACATACCTTTGTTTTCAGTGGGATAGGTTCCCCTCTGTTGGCTCTGGGTCTGAGTTGAGGGTAGCAGAACTCAGTGAGTTCTTGAAGTATATCCCTGTCCACCTTGTAGTAATCTACAATCTCCAGCTCATGTAGCTCCTGGAAGGTTACCCAAGGCCTGAACACTCTTCTACTTCTCTGCCTAGGCCAGTTATCAGCAGCAGCAGCACTGACTTCCCCATCTAGCACATACAGATGTAGCAGACCTGCAGCAGGCCCTAGCATTCTTTCAGTTAAAATTCCAAAGTCTGTACTCCAATGGTGCAGACTATGGGGGAAAAATCAGACTGTAGGGTGCATGCATACTTTATAGTGCACTACCGTAGGTGTTGCCTCCTTGATTGACTACCTATGATGCATTGCACCTGTCTAGTATATCATTAACATCATTTAATTGCCCTAGTTTAAGTTAAACAAAAGTCAAAACTAATTAATATCTCATTGCCTTTTAGATACTCTCAGCAATGTGGCACACCTCACAAACATACCTCTCAATCTCTTATAGCAAAAAATCTGGACAAAGCCTAAAATGATGGGGGGGGGGCAAATAGGGACATATTTTAAATATTGCTCTTACAAACTTAGAAAGTTGATAGAATAATAGGTTTTGCATTAGCTTGAATTTTCTGAAGGATGTAGAGTCTTAAACTCAAATGTTTGTCATTATTTAATGACTTCAATCCTCAGATATTTGCCAGAAAAGTACAGATTTCAGGAGTAACGCACCAAAAATATGAGGCAAAAATCTGGACATTCTGTGAAAATCTGTACAGTTGAGAGGTATGCTTGCAAATGCATGGCCTGTAGGTAAACAAAGCTTAGCTGTCAGTGGACACACCCCCAGACTTCCATGCTCAGCACATCAGCATGCCAGGCAAACATGCGGAAACATGCGGCTCATAGGTAAACAAGGCTTAGATGTCAGTGCACACACTCCTCCAGAATTTCACGCTCAGCATGGTGGCTCACCATGCAAACAGGTGTAAGCTCCAATCAGCTTAGTAGCTATTGGACACACCCTCTCCTGATGTCAGCTACCTCCTGTGTGGATACCAACACAGTTCTCTGCCTACATGGAGGGGATATATGGACATGATTACCCATTATACTATTCAGTAACTTCACCTGATTTGCATAGGGATCCATGCTCATAACCTAGAAACTACAGTCTTCCAAGCCCTACCATGTTAGGAACAGCACCAGTGCACCACTGTAGGCAGTCCACACAGGGTCCTGTAATACATTTCTTTCTCATAATATTAATTTTGTTATTTCCACTTTTTTTTCTTTAATTTTTTAAGACATGTTTGCACACTGCAGCGCACAGTGCAAACATGACCAGATTGTTTAAAAAAATGATTTAACATATTTTCTGTAAGTTTTGAGACACACAGAAAATATTTTCACTCATACCTGTGTGTGTATGCTATTTCTGTCCATCTATCTACATTTTTACAGCCCCTTTTGTCCGTCTACATTCCTGTACATGGAATTTTTCCATCTACACTACAGACACTGACATGGAGTATGCAGGGCTGCCTATCTGTTTGCTTGATCACTCTACCTCCCTCATTTGCATGAGATTCACTTGCTAATGAGATGATTTTCAGGCCGTGGAACTTCCTGTGTTGGTGTGTGCATGCGTGTCGCCCAGCAATGCTTACTGGATCGTACACTTGCTTACTTTCATGTAAGCAGCGTGGCACAATGCCTACATGGTAATAAAGACTGTATTGGCTTTATTAAATTCCCCCCTTTATGTAGAGCTTAATGATAAGTAAAGTGTCTGTTAAAGCAAACATGCCATATAAAAGGATTCAGGAGGGAATATATAATTATTGTGGAGAAATAGTGACAATGGGGCATGTCTTTTGAACTGTATAAGAGTAAAAAATTGTGGGAAAATTATATGAAACTAATGTATTAAAAGATTCTAAAATTGTGAAAGATGTAAACATAAATATGACAGAATATGGATACTATGGTAATAAGAAACCAAAAGGAAATGAAAGAAATTGATAAGTTATTTTATGTTTTGTGGTTCATATGGAATGAAAGGTTAAATGAGCTGCAGTATAATGAAAAATGGGCATTGGCTGAAATTTTGAAAAATAATTGTTTTTGGTTCTGGAAAAAAGAGTGGGGGGATAAGTGAAATATATGATGTTATATGATGAAATATCAGATGTTAGCAATTGTAAATAATGTATATAGTGTATATATTGCATATAATATAAACAGTGCATATAATTTGTCATAAATAATAAAGAACCCCTACTTGTCTTTGCTGTGAGTGGAACCCATTTTGCATGAGCACTTCCTGTTTCCATTCCAGGTGCAGAGGTGTTCCAGAGAAATAGGGAGGCAGACGGGGATAGATAAGGAGATAATGGAGTGGTGAGAGAAATGAAGGAGAATGCCAACATTGAGACTGGAGAATGTGTACAGAATTCTGAGAATTTGTTTCAAAGAAATCTGTTTGATGAAGATGGGTAAGCAAATGATGGATGTATATTTAGAATCCTCCTGTTAGGAGAGTTTTGGGATGATTTACTTAAAGAAATGGTGATACAGAGCAAACCAGAAAATGAAGGAGACATTTCTGTAGGGACATTATGGAGAAAGTACAAAAAGAGGTTCTAGAGACAATCCTGAAGAATAGTGGTGACATGGGAAAGAAAACATATGCAGAGAAAGGAAAAGAAGGCAAAATGGGAGTAGCAGAAAAAAGGCAGAAGAAAATGAAAAACAGAAGTACATGATAAGGATTCAAAGTAAAGTAGACAAAGAAATGAACAGCTATGGAGTGTGGGACAATTTAATAGCCCCTTTGAGTGTAAAAGCACATGAGGTAAGAGCATTAATTCTTATTACCAAATATACATTTTATGATATTATATCTGAGACTGTTTTTTCAATGGAAAATTTTCTTGGTGAGTATGGTAAAAAAAAAAAGACTATAACCCATGGAATCTTCATGTGATAAAATTACCAGGGGAAACAAAAATAAAAAATAAAATTCATGTACAAATTTGAACAGAGGTGAAAAGAGAGTCTTTGAAAGGACATTTGAAAATTGTATCTAAAGAAATACTGGACATTGCAAAAGTTTATGATAAAAGGGTTTTATGTCCTTCCAGATGGAATTGTAATATTGTGTTAAAAATAGAAAGAGAAAAAAGTTATACATATACCAAGCATGATAAATGTCAAGGGGGGGATAGGAATGTTGTAAAATACTGGTGACACTCCAAAACATGTTTTATTTTTTGGAAAAAAAAAGACATTTGATAAGTAACTGTGATAAAAGAAATGTTACACTTGTGGGAAAATTGAACATGATACAAAAAATGTGAATTTAAATGTTATAAATGCAATAAAATTGGGCATTTAAGAATGGATTATAGAAATGAAAATAATTTGGTTAGTAAGAAAAAAGAAAAAGAAAGAGAAGAAAACAAATAAAGAGAAGAAATGTTTGAAGTAGTAGAAATAGAAATATGATGTAGAAGAAATATGTGATGAAGAAGGCATACATTCTGAGAAAGTAAAGAAAAAAACTTTTATTGGCAAAAGGGTAAAGACAAGAAAATAAAATTTAAAGAGACAAGTACAAAAGAAAAGAAAGAAAATAAATGGATGAAAATGAATATATAAGGTAAATCCTTGGGGGTTGGTATAATGTCTAAGCTGTCTGACTCATAAATACAAGGTACAGCATTTGATTCTCACCTTCATGAGGGAAATTGGCTTGATTTAGAATGGCCCGTTATGGCAGCTAGCCTAGTAATTAGCTATGAACTTATGAAACCGTGAATCTAAAGAAAAGGAAAAATAAAAATTTTAGTGTGCTTTCTGTAAATGTGAATAGTATTAAAAATATAGTAAGAAGAATATGGGTTTTGGAGTGGGGTAATACACATGATGAAGATGTAATTATAATATAAGACACAAGATTTTTAACAAATGCAAGATTACAAACAGAGAAAAAATGGGGAGGAAGGATAGTCTGGTATTTAGGAAATGAGTGATCTGGAATAGCCATATTCTGTTGAAATACAGTAAATATATTAAATGTAACTTTAGCAAAAATAAGAAGTTTAACTTTAAAAGATTTAAATGGAAAGAATAAATATATAGAATTATAACACTATAAGCTTAGACTAATTGCAAACAAAGGGAAAGATTATGTCATTAGAGTTTAGACTATGTAGTAATAAATATAAATATTATAATAACAGGAGACTTTAATTGCAATTTAAGAGGTAAGCATAAAAAAAGGAAATGATATAAGAAAAATGTTAGAAGTTATACGATATGGTAAGTTAAAACTTTGGGACAAAAATTAATGGACTTAAAATGGGGTATGTATAGAACTGAAATAGATTATTTTATAGTATCAAACGGCTTAAATATAGGAGAAGAGGAAGTAGCTGAAACAGAATTTTTCAGGTTAGAGATAAAGAAAACAAGCAATGTATAAAATAGGCAAAGGAATAAAAAGAACAAATGAGAAAGCATGGAATGAAGAAGGAAAGAGATGAGCAATATAGTTATTGAACAATCTTATTACTATGAGAATATTTTATAAAAAAAATGGTCTGACTGATGGATAATACTTAACCAAAAATATAAAAAAAAAACATTTTTTACAGTGGCAATATGATGTGAGAACAGTAGAGAAAAAAAGTTTTAAAGAACATACAATGATGCACTGGAAGATTTAGAACATAATGATGGAAAGTGCTTTCTCAAAGAAAAAAGAGTTGGGGGAATTTAATAAAGCCTACAAAGACTTTTTCCGTGTAGGCAATGTGACACACTGCTTACTTGAAAGTAAGCAGCTTTGCGATCCAGTAAACAGAGCTGGGTAGCACGCATGCACATGCCAACACAGAAGTATCAATGGTATGCAAATCACCTCATAAGCAGGTGAATTGCATGCAAATGAGAGAGGTAGAGTGATCCAGTAAGCAGATAGGCAGTCCTGCATACCCTGTGTTGATGCCTGTAGTGTACATGGAAAAATTCCATGTACAGGATTTTAAACAGGCAACAGGGACTGTAAAAGTGTAGATAGATGGACGGAAATAGCATCACAGATATATGCAACATTATCCATTGTGTGTCCAAAACTATATGGGAAATAATTTTAAATATATATTTTTTAATGATGTGGGTATGTTTGCATGGCGCATCTCAGTGCACTAACATGCTTTTATGAAAAAAAAAGAATGTAAAAACCAAATTCATTAGTATGTGACAGCAACGTATTATAAGACTCTGCATGGAGTATCTACAATGGTGGATTGGTACTGTTGCCAATGAGACAGGGCCTGGAACCATTTAGTTTCCAGGTTGTATGCAAGGATCCCTACTGCAAATGAGATGGGGTTACTGAATAGCACAAATGGGTATCCATGTCCACAGATCCCATCTGTGTAGGCACAGAACCATGTAGGTGTCCAGAGAAGAGGTAGCTCATTGGAGCTCAGTGGCACCTGTTTACATGGCATGGCACTCTGGTGAGCAGGGGGGTGTGAATAGTTTTTGCTGAGCTTTGTTTATATTCAGGGCATGTGTTTCTGCATGTTTCTGAATATTTGCACAACACTCCACTGTGCTGAGTGTGACCTTTCATGGGGGTGTGTGCAGTAACTTCTGACCATTATTTACCTTTGTGATGTATGTTTGCACAATGTGCTGCAGTCCTAAGTGAGGAAGGATATCCAAAAAAAAAAGCCAATTGTATATTAATTACTGAAGATCCCTGTTTCAATTAAACTAGGGCCATTAACAGTCCATAATGATGTACATGGCAGGTGGAATTCATCATAAGTAGCAAATCACACAGGCTGCACCTACAGCAGAGCACTATAAAGGTTGCATATAACCTACAATCTGATTTCACCCACATACTCCGCACCAGTGGAGTAGAGGCTTGGAAGTTTGAACTGAAGGAATGCTAGGGGCTGCTGCAGGTCTGCTACAACTGTATGTGCTAGATTCTGAGGTGAATGCTGCTGCTGTGCCTGACAATAGTTACACAAACTCCACTCCACACACCTTCAGATAGAAACAACTCTGATCCAAAACAATACCAAAACAGCAAAATCTTCAGAAGTCAGGAATCGAAAAACAGGAACCAAAGTCAAATCCAAAAGCAAATTCTTTATTCTCCAGCGCCTTGGTGTAACCACCTTTCAAGAGTATACATTCTCACTGAAAGAATGGATATGTGTATATATATATATATATATATATATATATATATATATATATATATATATATATATACTCATAGCAATTAATTAAGCAATTAATTAAACAATTATGTTCAAAAAAGTTTTAAAGCAGACACCTCCAGTTTATTTCATTATTCAATCCACAGGGTGTCATTGTATTGTATTTCAAAATAAAAATACTTTCCTTATATTGTAAGTTATATTTCAAAGCATTTTCATCATTACAAAGACATTTCACACTTTCTAAAACTGTTCCTGTTAAAAATGAAGCATCACTATTATGATAAACACTAAAATGTGTGGCAATAAATTTATTTTCCCTTTTATGTCTTATGTCTCTAATGTGCTCACCTAACCTAATACGAAACTCTCTTTTAGTTTCACCTATATAATATATAATCCACAGGGACAGTGTAAAGCATACACAACTCCCTTACTTCTACAGGTAAAACTATCTCTTATTGTGAACCTAATGTTGTTAATATAATTAAATGTTCTAACTATATTCCTACAAACACTGCATCTACTGCAACATCTTGTACCAAATTCACTTAGTGGTCTTGGTAAACAAAATTTTGGCATTACAAATTTACCATGTACCACCATATCTTTCAAATTTCATCCCCTTTTATAGGAGAATAAAGGTTTTTTGTGGCAAAATGTGCATCAACACCTTGTCTTTCACTAAAAATTTCCAAAAATGTTCCACTACATCCTTTATGTCTCCACTTTTTACATTATATGTAGAGACAAAATAAATATCCTTACAAGTTTTATCACTGGTTGCCAGATGATAGTTCTTATAATGGTGATATTCACCCTTATTACATTTATTCCTTACCATATTATTCTCCTTTTTTACCTTCATAAGGGCATTTTCTAAAATATTCACACTGTACCCTCTTTTCAAAAACATATTATATGTGATATCCCATTCCCTTTGTAGATTTTCTTGTGTGTTACATAATCTAGATACCCTTGCCAATTCCCCATAAGGGAGAGCTTCCAAAGTATGTACAGGATGGCAACTAGATGCATGAAGGTATTGATTACCATCTATAAACTTCCTATGTATATTTGATATAATTTTACCATGTTCTGTACCCTCCAAAACAAGATCCAAGAATATGCCTGACAATAAGCCTAGACTGAGAAGGAGAAGAGTGTTCAGGTACAGGGTAAACTTTCAGGAGCTACATAAGCTGGAGATTGTAGAGTGCTACAAGGTGGACAGGGACATATAAGAACTCACTGAGTTCTGCCACCCTCAACTCAGACCCAGAGCCAACAGAGGGGAACCCATCCCAGTGGAAGCAAAGGTATGTGTAGCTCTTAGGGTACTAGCTCCAGGTGCTTTCCAATGATCAGCTGGGGACATAATGAGGGTCTCACAGGCATCAGCATCAAGGGTACTTAGGTTCATAGGATGATACTAGGCTATTGGCCCAGAGGCCCATATAAGCCTAGCCAAGAATTTTGCCCTTGTTCCCTCAAAGTCAGCACCTGTTTCCCTGTCCAGCAGGGACACAGGTGGTTTCCCAGGGGTATATTTTCTGTCTCCCACCTAGTCATCCAGGTACCTTTTAAAGACGGTTAGAGAGGTACTCTGCTTGACATGGAGAGGGAGTGTAGTCCACAGATGGGGGAGTCTTTGGGACACAAATCTATCCTGCCAACAAGTTCTATTGATGTCACAGACTAGGTTAAGGCCTTGCCTGTGGGTTGTGCAAGTGGAGTTTGTCTTACGGATA
This sequence comes from Protopterus annectens, assembly GCF_019279795.1. Classification (NCBI taxonomy): domain Eukaryota; kingdom Metazoa; phylum Chordata; order Ceratodontiformes; family Protopteridae; genus Protopterus; species Protopterus annectens. The sequence continues at coordinate 1,677,605,274 of NC_056739.1, read as the reverse complement.
TGCAGCAACTCCATCAAGGCTGGGTCTGAAATGGCCTTGTATGCCAGACACAGGACACCTCTGAGCAGTCTGTATGAGACTGAGTAGAAGGACAGGGCTTTTAGCCTATCTGCATAGGATAGGTGTTTGAGACCCTTGATTTTCCTAGTCACGAACCTCTGTGGTCTCTCCAACTGCTGCATGTGCTTGGCAAGAAACATGCCAAAGGGGACATTGTACTCGATAATGGGTATGATAAAGGAGGAGTACAGAGATGTCATGACCTCCTTGTTCCTGGATGAAATACCCTTATTTATGAAGTGGGTCATGTAGAAAGCCTTCTATACAACAGAGGTAATGTGGTGGTCAAAAGTCAGGTTGCTATCAACCTGGGTGGCCAAGTCCCTCACGACCGATTGCATGTTTAGTATGTTGTTATTGATTTGATAATTAGTGGGGATGACATTTTCCCCAAAGAGGATAATTATGCATTTCTTGGCATTCAGTTTGTGGCCATGCTTCTGGCACTAGTCATTAGTTTGGCTAAGGCCCCCTTGGAGGATGTTCACATCACTAGGGAAATTTCAGACAGCATCCAGCTTGCAGTCATCTGCAAACTATTTCAGCCACAGACCACTGGTTTTGGCTTGCACCTCAAAAAAGTATATCCCAAACAGTAGAGGCCCCAAGACCGATCCTTGGGGTACACTGCTCATTACGGGTCTACTACTAGAGGTGGTTTCCCCTACTTTTACTGAGTGGGTTCTAGCAGTGAGCCAGTTAGCTACCCATCTGGTAACATACGGTTGTTGCCTAGCTGGGAGAGTTTGTCTGTTATGCCCGAGTGGGGAAAAGTGTGAAATGCTTTGGCTAGGTCAAGGTAGGTGGTGTGCACCATCTTCCCCTCATCCATGGCTTTGGTGACTGTTTCAAAGAAGTCAACCAAGTTTAAGTAGTCCACCAGTTCCTGGATGCTATGCTACCACATGCCAGTGAGCACATTTATTTTCCCCACACCCCTGAGGAGAGGGCCAACAGTATGCAACACTTCTACCATATAGCACACTACCCTGAGGTACTGTGTGCCATAGGTTGCACTCATATACACATCAAGGCACCACCCAGTGAGGAGGGTAGAATCTGCATCAACAGCAAGGGGGTATCACTCCATCAACTGCCAGGTCATGTGCAATGCCCCGGGCATTATCATGAATGTGTGTTCTGGCAGCCCTGACAGTTACTATGACTCCCATATCTGGCATGCATCACAGCTGTACCAGATGTTTGCTAGGGGAGGACATCCCACACGTCCATTTACTGGGAGATGCTTGTTATGCTATGAAACCATGGATGATGACACCCATCAGAAATGCACACACACCCATGAAAGGATGCCATAATGAGGCACATGCACAAACTAGGAACATCATAGAGCATTTGTTTGGGCTGCTGAAGTCACGGATCCTGTGACTTGATATATCTGATAAAGCCCTGTATTACACTCTAGCCACATGTGCACAGATGTTCACAGTATGTGCCATGGTACTCAATATGATCCTGTGGAAACAGCTGCAGCAGAATCAGCAAAGAGAAGGGATACACAGCCCCCCACCAGTGCCTAGGTCCCAACAGCCACACCCACAGGGGGACTCAGAGGAGGAAACCCCTGAGGATGTCCCTGTAGGCAGACGTAGGTGTGCCCAATGTGCCCAGGCCTTGGCCAAGAGACAATTCATAGCCCATGCTCTAACAATTTAGGGCCTTTGGGACTGACACCTTACTCTGACTCGCATACATATAGTAAAAATCATGACAGCCAGCCGATACAACCTGTACCTAACTATGTATTGGCTGTGCACTCCATGCATCAGACAGAATCAGCCCTGAAGTACAGGTCTGTCAACTGCTGCATTCACAAGGTAAGTCACTCACCTATACACCACTTGTAAGGAGTGCTAAAATATGGAAGCATATGTATGGACCTGCTGCATGTATGCAATGGAATATAGTGAGCTACTGGGCTACTTGGAGAGCTCTAGTATTCACTTGGGACAACAGGTATTCTGTCCAATAGTATGTGCTCCGTAATATGCACTAGGCCACATAGCTGGAAAATCCACTACAATATTCAAGAGAGACGGCAAACAGTGGGGTCACAGGACAGTCACACAACTGTCTATACCAGCAGAGCATGGGCAGGTCATCTGCCCACCCTCAACACATTAGTGTTCCTACACAACTGCTTTAACAGTAAGTCTGCATTGATATATCAGCAGACCAGCCAATTCCAGGGCTGTGACACAGAACCTGGCCACACGTAACACAGGGTTGATAATGTATGTCTGTATGCTGTTAAATGTGTGAGGAATGACACCTCTCTGTCTGGCAGCTGGTGTAGCTTACTGAGCTAGGGACATTAGCATGAGTGATGGTGTTGACGGTTTAAATCTGGCAGCATCCACATCTTTTGCATGTGAGGTACTCGTATGGTGGTATTCCCACAGACTCTCATACCCCTTAATCTGTTACTGCAAGAAAGCTGGACAAAGTCAGAGAGAATGGGGGGACAAAGGGCGGGACCTACAGACAGACAATACATATGATCTGATTATCCTATAAGGTGACTAGTATAACAGCAGGTTGCAACAGAACAGAATAGCTGCAGGATGTAAAGACCATCACTTAAATGTGTCAGTAGTTAGTACAATTCAGTGACTGCATTATATAATATTTTAACGGAACACCACAAATGTATGAGGACTAGACTATGCATATGGGGCAAAATGCTGGACATTCTGCAAAAAACATGTGCAGTGAGATGCATGCAGACTGTCACCCTGTGTGTGGTGCTACATTATGTACCTCAGTCACATATGAAATACAACACACAGCTGGGGAATGCCAGGGACAATTTCAGAGAAGTGCTGTACTGCAGAAACAGGTGCAGCAGCCAATGTCTTCAGTGCACAAAATCCCAGACTGGAGTACAGGTAGCTCTGGTCTGGAGCCACCTTGTAATTGCTGATAGTCCCACTGGGCATGCTCCTACACTTAGCTAACTTGAGCGCAAGTCTGTTGCCTTTTCCTCACAAAGAATTGCTGTGTGGAAACATGTCTGTACATACAGACAGCAATGTATACATATTTGTCTGTCCCTGTCCCCCTCACACATGATTAGTGTATTTATCAGTATGTATCACATATACATATAATACCAATATATATATATATATATATATATATATATATATATATATATATATATATATATATATATATAAAACTATATAAATTACAATGATACATAGACACATTTACATAACGTACACACAACATTTAACATTTAAAGTGACATCTCTGTTACACACACACACACACACACACACACACACACACACACACACACACACACACGCACACACACACACACACACACACACACACACACACACACACACACATATATATATATATATATATATATACACACACACACACACACACACACATATATATATATATATATATATATATATGTATATATATATATATATATATATATATATATATATTTATATAAATATATATATTCTGTATGTATGCGTGTAGGGATATAAGAATGTCCCCACATACCCCAGAATGCTGAATTTATCTGCACTTATACATCACAATAATTGTCTGAAGGAACCAGAACAAGGCCGCAACAGTATATAATCCAGTCATCCACAGACCCTTATGCCTGCAGAATGTCACCTTGTAGACAGACACCGGTGAGCAGGTGCTGTAATGTACAATGGTTTTAATGCATGCCTTGGACAGGCCATATTGTCCCTGGCCACATGTTTGCCTATCTATCTGCAACCAGCCATATATGGCCATACTGCTAACCATACACACATAGCAGGGATATTAGCAGGTATCCCACTCTTTGGACACTGGATACAATAACAATATCAAGCACTATCACCATGCAGGCCACACATGCTGTCTAACACAAGGTTACTTTGCATACTCCACAAGTACTATACCTACAATTGTATATACAACAGACATAACCTGTGGCACATGTGATAAGTACTGCGAGCTATAGTGTGTAATGATAGATAGGTGTGGGTTTTAATCTCACATCAGCCAAGTCTGTATGTAAATATGCCCCCTTGCATCACTACAGACATGCCCATATGGGTTATGTTGGTGCAATGGTTATGCATTTTATGGCCCTGTGACTAGTTGCTAGCTTTTACATTGTTCTCTTCTACAATCGAAAAACAGATTAATTCTGTGGCACATGCGATAAGTACTGTTAGCTATATTGTGTAATAGTAGATAGGTAGGGGTTCTAATCTCACATTAGCCAAGTGTATGAGTGTGTGTGCGTGTGTGTGTGTGTGTGTGTGTGTGTGTGTGTGTGTGTGTGTGTGTGTGTGTGGGGGGTTTCTGTGTAAATAAATCCCCTTGCACCTCTACAGACATGCCCATATACGCTATCTCTGGGCAATTATCATACATTTTATGGCCATGTGACTAGCTGCTGGCCCTAAATTGCCCTCTAATACATAATCATAACTGATGTCCATCAGCTGTCTGACCCAGATACAAGATATTTGTAGATGTGTCAACTCCATCACCACACCTTCTAGATTTGTAAGCTCAAAAAACTCAGGTGACACGTAGCAAGGATAGCAAACCTTACCGCACAGAAGGAATGCATGATTGCACTGACTGCCCCTATTGTCACTGATAGACTGTTCCACACATATGCACCTAGGGAGCCATGCACGCATACTGCTGTACTTTGGTGGTGTCATATTTCTGCTGTGCTGCCATGCCATCCTGTGCTGCTGTATTGCCACCATGTGTCCATAGTTTATCCCCACAGACTCCTGGAACAGAAACATACACAGGTCTGTGACACACCTGTCATTCTGTAACACTACCACCAATCTAATATCATGCAGCAAAGATACACAAAGTGTGATGTGTAGTCATGACACATGCCAGCATACAGTATCTGTTGTGGACCACAATTGGCATGGCAAAAGAAGACTACACTACAAAGTACATGTTAAGTAATATAGACACCCTGTGCAGCAGACACATAGTAGCATTTCCCTACATCTATGGCACGCATGGCAGGGATGTGGCACAGGTATCATCACATGCACAGGGTGTGGTGTGGGGGTGTCGGAGGCTTAGGCTGTGCCAAACAGTTGATAGCATGTGTGTCAGTCAGAAAGGGGTGCAGATTAGATGGGCCATGGAGAGGTGCCGTGCATGTCTGTTGGTGACCTGCATGTGACAGTGGTATTTGAGTGTATGTGTGTACACAGTCAAGCCCAGTGCTAGCCCTGCACATGTATATGTTGGACAGGTGTGGACCATACATGGTAGAGTGGACAGTTCACCACCTCCGGCCATGAACACTGGATCTGGCTCTGCCTGGAGTAGCACTGGCACCACCATGCCCAAGGTCAGATGCAGTACTAGTAGCTGACATTGACTGCTGTCTGCTGGGCCTCTGTCCCACATGAGACTGCCCAGGATCACGTGCCCATGGCCTGCCACACTGGACAGCACACTTCCCTCTGTAGCGCTGTCCAAGACAGACAATGACTCAGTCCACTGTCTGCCCACTGCATCAGTGAACCAATCCAGGGTGTCCACAATGCAGTTGAGCCAGTCACAGACATCAGACTGTGCTGCATCCATAACCCTAAGCATCCATCTGGAGTTGTGTTCAGAATGTGCCTTTGCCTCCATGATGGCCCAAAACATGTGCTGAGTAACCCATGATGTGACACCTGCAACGGGTGGTGGATAGATAGCAGTCCTCCTATGAGCACCTCTGTCAATCCACCTGTTTGGGACCTCACCAGTTCTCTGGCTATGGTCAGTGTCTACACTCAATGATGCCATAGTTGCCACACTGTCCTGATCAATGTCACCACAAAGTCACTGTCAAATGTCTGTGGCCTCTGGGGACTGGGTATGTGTGGGCATACTGACTATGTATGGTTACAATGTGAGTAGAAGAGGGATGTCAACCTCTGGGACAGATTTAGCCCCTTACAACCCCATCTGTGCCACACTATGGCCATCATCATCATCAGAGTTTGATGAGCCACTAACATCAGGTTGTGAGGGGGATAGACTCCAACCCCCCAGGTCACCTGTGAAAACCAAGCCAAAAGCAGTAAATTACTACCTGCACTTTTATGAATGGCAATTCACAGAGACACATACAAATGAGGATCCACAATTTCATTACCAGTCTCACATCTTCTCACCTCCACTCCCATGCACAACAGACAACCTCACACCAACATATACAGACAAGTCAAGTCCATTATAACATGCATTTCAGCCACATTCAGTTAAAGTTGCCAGTACAATCTGCCGGTAGGGTGCGCAGTATGTCACTATACATGGCAGAACTACACATAAAATGCAGTACACCTATCTTGAGAATGATATGCCTTTACTAGTGTCACTGCCTCAGGTATGTACCCTCTCCCTTTTGAGTTTGAACAAGCATATTGGAGTAATTTCCTCATGTATACCAGGCTGTGTAGCTACTCATAACTATAAGTGCAAACATGTTGATGATGTTCAAATGCACACCTGTGATTACCCAGTCTATGAACCTTAGTTAACTGTTCCAGAATAGAACATACAAATATTCTACTCTTGCTAAATACAACATTTGTACATAGGGTAATATGGCAGCCCTTAACATTCATAGGGTATGTATGATCCATAAAAAAACAGTATCACACTTACCAGGTACAGGACCATGGACTTGGGTCACACCTAATGGAACTATGAAAAGGTGAGGGAGAGGTATGGTCAGCACCACCAAATGTTGCAGCACTAAAGGTAATATGTTCATACAGCCACATTTACAGTAGCTACTGTGATACTAGCTACATTGCTGACATTCTGAGTATGTGTGCACAACTGAGCATAAACCCCAACTCCCCCATGCAGATAGACCTGATACTCATGTACAGGTATGTACAGCCTGCCACAATGACTGATGCAATATTACACTAGTGAACACAGTAAACTTACCTGAACACTCCTCTGCTGTGGCAACCTCATCCACAATGTATGGTATGATGGATACCTGGGAAGTGTCGTGTGTTCCTAGGTTTGCTAGGAATTCCTCTATGGCTGAGAGTGGCTGTTCCATCACAGGTCCTCCACCAGTGGTGGCACAATTCCTGGCAATATCAGCTGCCCTTCGTCATGCAGCATTTAACATGTCTGTGGCCCGGTTTCGGACCTGATCATAGCTCCTGTCCTGTTGGCCAATCTGATTGACATTCCACACAAGGCCTGCCCAGAGTGCTGCCCACTGTTACCAATTATGCCTCACCGTGGACAACAAGATCTGATGGTGCTGTCTCAGTGCATCCACTATTATGTCATTCTCTGCATCTGAGAAGAGGGCATGTCTTCTGTGGTACATGATTCCTGAAAGACAACAAAAGGGGAACACATTACAGGACATGATATGTGGACGTCCAATATGTACAGATCCAGCACACCCATAATGGCCTACAGAAACCACTGCGCCCTCACAAGTCATACACCGCAGTCTGGCAACACACTAAATGTGTGGATACCACCAATATAGTAGCTGGGTATGGGGTATGTCCCTGTGTACTGTGACAGATTCTGCTGTATGTTCCTACATCCAGCACTACTGTCTACTGTTGTGTATCCCTTATGGGCAAACTCAAACTAATATGTCATACGCCCACTGTCAGACAAATAGCAGTGTGCTATTACAATCATTATATGGGGACATTCCAGCAACATCAGTGTGCCACAATGACAGAAAACAATCCAAACCTGTTGTAGTATATGTTCCCAGTAGGCATCATACCTCTCAACTATACAGATGTTTGCAGAATGTCAAGATGTTTGCCTCATAGTTTTAGTTATTTTTAAACAACATTGTGGATTTCTGACAAATGGTTGGCCAATCATTGATCATTGATGTCAGAAAATAAAGACAGACATGAGTTTAAGATGTCATACACCTCAGAACACAGTTATGCTGCTATAATATCTGTTAATCTATTCACTTACTTACTGTGTATGAGCAATAGTCGCGGTGTCCCTAATTTTGGGCCTTTGTCCCTCCATTAATAATGGCTTTGTTCATATTTCTTGCTGTAACAGGTTGACAGCTATGTTAGGCATAGCTCTCAATCAGACAGGAAACAACATAAACAGAATCATGGACTTAGCCAGAGTACATCAGAAACAATCAGTGACACTTTTAAAATGTTAGAACTATTTACGTGAGACATTAACAGAATGAGATGAGGTGAATTAGTGTACATCATCTGATGTTTCAAGAGTATACACCCTTACTTATTTTCACTATGTATTATGTGTAATTAACTAGCTTACTTACAACCGCCAACTGTTGTAGGAGGGAATAAGAGGTACACAGCTAAGATGTGAGTGGAAATTGGGGACATTTGAGAGGCATGCCTGCAGGTGTAGGACAGCTGAGTATCAATGACATGTCATTACCAACGATCTAAGACAGGCTTACTGCTGTAATCCCTATTCCCCATACCTCAACCCTCCCATCTGCATCTTGCTATATGGGGAAATCAATTACATGCCTGGTTGAGTCCAGTACTTCTTTGTTGAACTTTGCTTCCTGTAATCTTCTGAAATATGCTCTCTGTGTGAGGTAAGTCTCATATAGACTTATTCCCCATAACCAGCTGTTTGCCTTTTTTAAGGTACTGCTCACTAGCAGGTAATTGCCTCTGCTCCAATCTGTGGCTCTGACATGGTAATTACAGCCAAGACAGCTTAAATGCACTATTAGACAATGACAATGACATGCCAATGCAATGCAATATGTAAGGCCTTCATCATGTAGACCTGCGCCCCTTTCTTAACTGCTAAGATGAACATTACTGAGGTGTGGAGACTACAACATCAAAGAGGGTAGGTGCCATTACTGTCAACTGTAGAGATCTATGCAGTATGTCCACAGTTTTGCCTCATATGTGTGGTCAGTGTCCCATGACATTGTGGTCATCTGGCAATTCACTGGCAAGCATTGTGGGTTGAGCTCAGTAATGAAAGACACACATTTGAGTGTCAGACTTTATACCCCTCAGAATACACATGCTAATGCAATAGCTGTTATTCTATCAACTTACTATTTTTGTGTAGGACCAAACTGTAAATCATGTTCCAATCTCTGGACCTTTGCCACTCACCCATTAAGTATGGCTGTGTCCAGATTCCTTGTAGTAGGGGGTTGGGAGGTATGGTAGGTCTGTAGTAGCTACCTTTACATACAGGTGTGTGTGCTACAGGCTGCAGCTCCTGCTGCAGCCTAGAACACATAGGGGGGAGTGTGAACACTTTCGAGGACAACAAGCTGTACATGTTACTGTGGCCGCTGTGGCAGCCCTGTCATCATGGCAGAGCCAGGGTAAGGGTACCCTTTAAAGCCAATTGAGGCATGCGATTAATGTACATCTGTTATGCAACAGTGCCAATAACAAAGGAGTAGGCAACATATAGTTATGCTATACTGATATTTACAGTGTGCCCCTACCAGCAGGCCTTTGTTTTACAAATGTGAATAGTAGTTCATTAATTATCAGTAACCTGTGTGGACAAAGATTGCATAACTCAGTCATTAATTGCTGCTTTCATAATAATGTAATTGAACTGCAACACACGACTGGATTTGAACCCAGGACTGTGTGGCAAAATGTACTATATGCAAGACATTTAACAGACTGAGCTACTGAGTCACTGCTACAGCAGGTATATTTGCAAGGTATATAGGTATATGTGTAGACATACAGGCTGTGACGCACATTTTTCTGCATCCATCAGTATGTGCATAGCTTTCTATGGCTGTATTTCTGCACCAGGTTCCAAGTTGAACCAGTTCTTTACTATTGATCCTTAGTAGGTGTCTTTCTACATGTTGTTGATACAAGGGCGCATTTACCTGCTATCATAGACCTCATCTACATCCATTTTATGTCTATGGCTGTCTAGTGGTGAATTAATGCACCAGAGTCTGAGGCACACTCCCATTTTTCCCCATTAATTTTTAATTCCAGTTTGCATGGTGCAGCATTGCATGCTGTGCAGTTCCACTGAGATACGCCTAATAACTATAAGTGGAAATCACTATGTTTTGTGAAAACACCTGTTTTAATTAAAATCTGCATGATGTGGCAGGTTAATGCAGTATACTGCAGGTGTGATGGGCTTGAGTTCAAACCATGGCAAAGGTGTTTATTTTGTACATGTGACTTACAATGCTATAAACACATATACTTATTAGAGCTCTGTTTATCTGAGCTAAGCAAAGCAGTAAGACATGTGTGTCGCACAGCTCCGTGCTAAAAACAATATAAGGAAAAATAAAAAGATGAGATAGGAAAGTGGTGAAATGAGAGCAAGAAGGGGAGAAGCATAGTGAAAGGCAGGTAGGGATGTGCAGGAAGGGTATAGGAAAGAGCCATAGTCATCAATTACTTTTACAGCAACAGCTGTGCACTTTGACAGATTTTGTATATGAATTTGCACTCTCAAATCCCAGAGAGAGGGGTGAGAGGCAACACAACTCCATTGTCAAGCTAATTGGACCAAATTATGTATGGGGTGATATTTTTTTGGGACATGTGCCGATTTTTTTTATTAAGGTGAGAATGGAATTTTGGGGAAGGGACTTACATACATGTGGGGAAGTAAGTTGGGTAGAAAAGGATGTATTCACAGATAGACAAGACAGCAAACAGAGGTGGTGTGTGACACATGAGGTGGGTGAACACCATGGATGGGGAGGATGTTGTGGAATCCAAGTCACATGTGCTTATAGACAACAGCAGCGTGACTCATGTACCCACCCATGGGACTGTCAACACTGCCCTGAGGGTGGATGCACTGGAGGCTGGACACCAGGGGGAGGCTGCCCCACCAGGTTGACTAGCATGCCCTCAATCTGATGTAGGTGGTGTTCATAGCTATGATGAACAATCCTGTGCACAATGACCAGCAGTTGATAAGGGTTGAAAACAGCCCGTCTGCTACTGCTCCCAGGAGGAGGCCAGGCCCTGTTTCCTGAGGAGGTCCCACCTGATGCCGCAGGTGGTGTAGGGGCAGCAGAGAGGGCACCACTGGTCTGGGGTACAGATGTGCAGGACCTGGTGCCATGACCAGTTGAAAGGTAGTCAGATCAACCAGAACTGGCCTACAATGACGTGCTGTGGTAATGGAGGTATAGCATTAAGTATAGGTTAGTTGTGAATAAATCATTGTTAGCAGTAACAGGATGGCAGAACATTGGAAATAACACAATGACATATCAATGCATATTATGTGAAACACAACAATAAATAACAGAACAGTCAGTATGTTAACAGCCTGCCAATAACAGTTATGGCATTACGTCCACAAAATAGGCAATTTAGCAAGATATGTTAATATGCAACCATTATAATACATAACAATAATAAAACACATGTCCAAAAATACAGTTAATGTAACAACTTATGTTAATAGTAAACCATAACCAATGAATAACAATAAGAAATAAATAAAGCTAAGGGGGTGGGGAGAGAGAGAGAAAGGGAGAAAGAGAAACAACAGTCCATTAGTAACCTTTCTGGTTATTTCCTTGACAACAGTACTACAATCTATTCTATGGGTCTGTGTTGTGTTTATGTGTACAGTGACTACAAGTCTCTAATAACTGATGTAGCATATACATACCTGTTAAGCTATTTGCATGGGACACTATGGGTCAAGCAGTAACAACTGCAGGTACACAACTACACAGCGCACTTGCACATCAAGTGGACCTATATAACTACCAAGGTGTTCTGTGGGCTGATTTGGTGACACTTTGCAATCTAGGTAATGATTTCCATGTCAATCCTGTGACAGATGGATTGCGCAGTATTAATTACATAGTGTGAAATCATGAGACTTGAGAGATGTGTGTGTACATTACAGACACTAAACAGCTGTCATGCCTTGGTTGTCAGGGGATTTGAATATAACCCAATAGCAGTGACTGCAGGGGACATCTGCATAGAATGCATTAATTGACTGCAGCAAATTTTAACAGACACTCCAGGCATACAACCATACCAGGATTACACATTTTATTTCTAACTGAACATTGCTGATGAACACATTTTTGCTAACAATTTTAACAGTCTGTGACATCTAAACACACAATTATCTACTCATAATATGGGATACCTCACCCATTTACCTGTAGTTTCTGAGGAGAGAAAAACTATGAGCATTGCTGGACTGCTACTGTAATATTTACTGCTATGTACCACTGGATTTGAACCCTGGACTGTGTGTGGCAAAATGCACTGTATACAGAGCATTTAACAAACTGAGCTACTGAGTTAGTGCTGATTACTGACTGACTGACTGATATTTGGCTAGAGCTCTCCTGGAACCAAAATATGACCCAGTAGTACTACTACAGTGTTGTACTAGACTGCAGTGACAGTAGAATGCCCATGCATGAAATACAAGCATAATGCAGATAGTAGATAAGCTATATTTCAGTATCATATCTGTGAAGTCAACAAACAATATCAGCTCATGGAGTGGGCTACCTCACCCATATACCTTTATCACCTGATGTCTGTGGATGACAGAGCATTATGTGACCAATATTGGCCTATAGACAGTCTTGAACAGTACTTATATGAGTTAACCAATACAATTTGCAGCCATTAGATTTGCATTCTACAGCTATTACAGTGTTATACATTACTGCAGCTCCTTACCTTACAGCCTCAATGCATACAGTTCTACTGCAATAGTTACAAAAAAACAATGCTGATGTACACCATTTTCCTTGGTGTTATTGGTATTGTTTCATGTTTTATTGCACTACAGTTAGCATTATTCATTTATTGCAATACAGCTTTAATTCCACATTTATTGCACTACACACTTTACTGTATATACCTTATTGCAGTTGATTCTTTACTCTTTCTTCCTTATTTCACTACAGTTAGCATAATACATCCATACTCATCATACTCATGGTGCAACCTGGCCAAGCGCCCAGCATGCAACTCGACATTGCAATCCCTCTCAGCTGCAGCTGTTGGGAGAGAAGCACACCATTATGCATACCAGTTTTGCAGACATTCAGAGAACATATTGGTAAAACAGAGGAAAAAGTACTTACATACTTGTGGGCATTCCCTGCCCTTGCTTCTTAGACACAGGTGTCCAAGAGTCTCCTCTTCCATTTTTTCAGGTCATCATGGTAGTGACAATGCTGCTCACCTGTGCAGGGGATACTAGTGACACTGGTGAGTTCTCTGGCCAGCCAGTCCTAGGCCTCTGCCTTACACTCTGAGCCCTGGAAACCACCCTGCAGCAATTTGCCAGAATGGATTTGCATGAGGAGCCCAGTCATGACCCTGGAATCCAGAATGCCCCAATGCTATGAAAGCGTGCAGCTTCACCACCATCAGCCATTGTATACTGTCAGTGATAGAACTTCAATGGATTCTGCTGAATTCCCACTTGTTGGGCTTAATATGGGCTGTTTTCTCAAGCTTACACATCATCGTCATCATCATCATCATCATCATCATCTCTTGGCTTTTCCCATTAGGGGTCGCCACAGCGGATCATCTCTTTCCATTACTTCCTATCCTCTGCATCTTGCTCTGTCACACCAACTGCCTGCATGTCCTCTCTCACCACATCCATAAACCTTATCTTAGGTCTTCCTCTCTTCCTCTTACCTGGCAGCTCCATCCTTAGCATCTTTTTCCCAATATACCCACCATCCCTGCACAGCACATGTCCAAACTAACGCAATCTCTTCTCTCTTGCTTTGTCTCCAAACTGTCCAACATAGCTGACCCTCTGATATACTGATTCCTAATCCTATCCATCCTAGTCACACCGAGTGCAAATCTTAACATCTTTAACTCTGCCACATCCAGCTCTGACTCCTGCCTTTTTGTCAATGCCACTGTCTCCAACCCATATAACATAGCTGGTCTCACTACTGTCTTGTAGACCTTCCCTTTCACTCTTACTGGTAACCGTCTGTCACAAATCACTCCTGACACTCTTCTCCACCCATTCCACCCTGCCTGTACTCTCTTCTTCACATCTCTTCCACATTCACCATTACTCTGAACTGTTGATCCCAAGTACTTAAACTCGTCCACCTTTACCAACTCCTCTCCCTGCATCCTCACCATTCCTCTACCCTCCCTCTCATTTACACACATATATTCTGTCTTAGCCCTGCTGACCTTCATTCCTCTGCTCTCTAGAGCATATCTCCACCTCTCCAGAGTCTCCTCAACCTGATTCCTACTCTCACAACAGATCACAATGTCATCTGCAAACATCATAGTCCACGGAGCCTCCTGTCTGATCTCATCTGTCAACCTGTCCATCACTACTGCAAATAAGAAAGGACTCAGAGCTGATCCCTAATGTAATCCCACCTCCACCTTAAATGGATCTGTCACTTCCACTGCAGTCCTCACCACTGCCACACTGCCCTGGTACATATCCTGTACCACTCTTACATACTTCTCTGCCACTCCCAACTTCCTCATACAATACCACAACTCTTCTCTAGGCATCCTGTCATATGCTTTCTCCAAGTCTACAAAGACACAATGCAACTCCTTCTGACCTTCTCTGTATTTCTCCAATAACAGTCTCAGAGCAAACATTGCATCTGTAGTGCTCTTTCCTGACATGAAACCATACTGCTGATCACTAATCATCACCTCTCTTCTTAACCTAGCTTCTACTACTCTCTCCCATAACTTCAAGCTGTGACTGATCAATTTTATCCCTCTGTAGTTACTGCAGCTCTGCACATCACCCTTATTCTTAAAGAAAGGCTTACACATCATTGGGCAATATTAAAAAAATTGCTGCATCACTTAGCACTGCGCAAACCAGTACAGCTGAGCTGAGATTTTCAAAAACTGGCAGAACCGCAGTCTTAGCAGAGTTTAGCAGCATGCAAACCAACCAAGCACCACACAAACATTGGTAGCCATTACCATGTTTATGCAATGCTTAGCAGGTCTAAGCATAGTTGAGCAGAGCTTAGCAGAGGCATTGGGACCATCTTTTATAAAAAAAAATGCATAATATTTATATCAAAATTAAATACATATTTTCCCTCCCATGTATTCAAATCCTGGACCTACTGTACATGAAGCTGTAACTTTACCTATTTAACTCTGAGGATACTAAGAAATCCAGTATACCTTCACATATACTACTGAGCTACCTATAAGCAGTGCTGAGCACCACGTCATGCCGCACCACAGAAACACCCTCATACACACTTAAACATACCTTTAAATAAATAATTAATTACATCTGGTTTCTATTTTTAGATGTCTGGCAGGTGTCTGCTATCTTATAGGTGAGCTTAGCTGGGCATTGCTGTGCACCACAGAAACATGCTTTTTTTAATTAAAATAAAAATAAAACAAGGGAAAATAAAAATTAAAAATAAAACACATGACATTTCAGGGAGTCTCATACTCATCTGCAGCCACAGTTAGAACCTCTGTTAACAAACCAATCTCAGAAGTAAACAAGAATAGTCAAAAGTCCAACGCCACATCCACAGTACTCGTGATATTTAAATTCAGTAGTTTTAATAACGTTCAATAAATTCCAGTAACGTTCAGTAAGTTTAATGCAACAAACAACGTTTTCGTCACTATATTATAGTAACTTACTCAGAAAAGTTTATAAAAACTACGAAGTTCAGCTTATTTAAAAAGTTCAGCTTATTTAAAAAGTGCCTCTAGAGAGGATAGGATATACATTCGTCCTATCATAGTGAAGTATTCATAAATTAAGTCAGTTGTCATAGAAACTAATAGTGACTGAATTCACTCTGACATACTCGCTTATAGCGAATTGGTTTAAAAATCTATTATATGTATGCTATCTATATAATATATAAACAACATTTAAAATATATAAAAGTTATCTAAAAAATCTAACAGATAAAAACACTATGTTTATGATTCACAAAAGTAAATAGTTATATATTATCCAGCCTCAAAATTTACAAAATCGTCTTCATTTCAAAATACAAGAAATATTGCAATTTTCATTTAGGCCAGGAGAACAAAATGCATTTAACACTAATTGCCACTCTAATTCGCAACATTCAAGAAATACAGATGTAGGGCCACCTCTAAGGTCAGATATAATCTGATCAATAGCAATAAAAACGAAAGAATGATCTTGATTAGTTTCTATATGTTTAGCCAGTGCGTTATCAACTTTCCCTTTCTTTATAGCATATAAGTGTTCCTGTATTCTATTCTTGAATTTTCGGTCAGTTTTGCCGACGTAGAATGCAGGACACATTTTACACTGTGCTAAGTATATTATGCTTCTAGAGTTACAGTCTAGTCTATGGTGTATCAGATGTTTTTTACCGTTAATCACAAATGTGTTTGTTGGTTTGACACTGTGGCATTGGTTACATGTTCCACATTGAAAACAACCTAAAATCCTGTGTTTAAATGTTGTATTCTTGGTTTCTAGAAGGTTTTTTAAGTTAACCCCTTTCTTGTAAATGACAGTGAATGAGTGACCTAACCGGTCTATAAGAGAACTGTCTCTACCTAGTAGTTGCCAGTTTTTATACAGAATAAACTTAATGTGTTTACTATCATTGTTAAAAACTGTGACAAAACTTGGTCTTAATGTGACTAAAGGTGTAACTGAAGATGAGACAGTATTTAATAAGTTAGTGTCAAAGACGTCAACTTCACTGTCTATACTAGTCTCTGGTAAATCAATTGATGGACCTAGTAATTGGTCACTTGTGATTTCCTTGACGCGTAGTATAGGTTTATAAAAAACTCATTCACTGTCATTTACAAGAAAGGGGTTAACTTAAAAAAACTTCTAGAAACCAAGAATACAACATTTAAACACAGGATTTTAGGTTGTTTTCAATGTGGAACATGCAACCAATGCCACAGTGTCAAACCAACAAACACATTTGTGATTAACGGTAAAAAACATCTGATACACCATAGACTAGACTGTAACTCTAGAAGCATAATATACTTAGCACAGTGTAAAATGTGTCCTGCATTCTATGTCGGCAAAACTGACTGAAAATTCAGGAATAGAATACAGGAACACTTATATGCTATAAAGAAAGGGAAAGTTGATAACACACTGGCTAAACATATAGAAACTAATCAAGATCATTCTTTCTTTTTTATTGCTATTGATCAGATTATATCTGACCTTAGAGGTGGCCCTACATCTGTATTTCTTGAATTTCGCAAATTAGAGTGGCAATTAGTGTTAAATGCGTTTTGTTCTCCTGGCCTTAATGAAAATAGCAATATTTCTTGTATTTTGAAATGGAGACGATTTTGTAAATTTTGAGGCTGGATAATATATAACTATTTACTTTTGTGAATCATAAACATAGTTTTTTATCTGCTAGATTTTTTAGATGACTTTTATATATTTTAAATGTTGTTTATATATTATATAGATAGCATACATATAATAGATTTTTAAACCAATTCGCTATAAGCGAGTATGTCAGAGTGAATTCAATCACTATTAGTTTCTATGACAACTGACTTAATTATGAATACTTCACTATGATAGGACGAATGTATATCCTATCCTCTCTAGAGGCACTTTTTAAATAAGCCGAACTTTTTAAATAAGCTGAACTTCGTAGTTTTTATAAACTTTTCTGAGGAAGTTACTATAACATAGTGACGAAAACGTTGTTTGTTGCATTAAACTTACTGAACGTTACTGGAATTTATTGAACGTTATTAAAACTACTGAATTTAAATATCACGAGTACTGTGGATGTGGCATTGCACTTTTGGCTATTCTTGTTTACTTCCGAGAACAGTTAGAACCTCTCCCTATGCTGATTCAATAACCATGTTCCTCGGCTCTCCCTTGGTAATGCACCATCATTAATATACATGGCACCCTGCCGAGAGGGAACCATGACCACAAACATGAATACATTCCATGTAGCCTCTACACGGTGCCTATACAGATTTTATTAAATCCTGGGGTTATACTAAAGAAATCAAGAAAAATAGAAGAATTGATATACAAGCAAATATAGTTTTTAAAAAGAAAAAGGGAAGACGTATTGAGTTAATTAAGCAGATCAGTAAAGGAAGATGGTAGTATAATGACAGAAATAAAAATGTAAAAGGAGAAATAGAAAGAACTCAGGAAAACATTATGTATAGTGTAGTATAAGATGTACAAGAAATGTTTAAAGAAAAATAGAAGATAGTGAAAAAATATGAAAATTAAAAGAAGTTAACAGAAAAGGAAACTTCTTTATATGGAATGTATACAAATTTAAGGAACTGGTAGAAAAAAATATTTTTTAAATATTTTGAATGAATAGTTAAATTAAGTTTTAGTCAAAAACAAGTGGAAGCTGATCATATTGAACAATAATGATGATAATCGCTTTATGAAAATAATATGAAAGAGATATGAAACTAAAATGGAAAACATGGATGATAGTATATTTTATATATATATATATATATATATATATATATATATATATATATATATGTGTGTGTGTGTGTGTGTGTGTGTGTGTGTGTGTGTATATATATATATATATATATATATATATATATATATATATATATATATATATATATATATATACATACATATTATTTGTATGTATAAAGGGAAAGGGTTGTCAATAAGTATTTATGATAGCGAAATTGTGGATGATATTATGAATAGTAAAGAAGAAGAAAAAGTCATGATGAGAGACATTAATAAGACATATGGTACAATTGCACATGAAGTCTTATGGGTAATAATGAAAGAATGTAATCTAAATGAGAAAGTTAGGAAATAGTAGTAATAAAGTAAAAAAAAATACATGCAAATAGCTGGTTATGCCAAGTAGTGCATATGAAGAATGGTGTAAGACGAGGGTGCCCAATGAGTTGTATACACTTTGCATTAGTTATGAATGTGTTAGTATGTGAAATAAATTATAAAATGAAGAAGGTGGGTTATATAACACCTGAAGGGTTAAGAATTCCAGTTCTATTAACATACACAGATTAAATTATAATAATTGCCTTCCTCAAAACAATTGGATAAAAGAAATAATAATTTCCATAAATTAGTGTCTAGAGGTGATAGAGATGGTTTTAAATAAAGTGAAAGGTAAAGTTTTAGGTAATGTAAAGATGGGGCATATTTTACAATGAAATATCAGGATTTTTGAAGAGAATGGTAATAGATAAATTACCCATAAAAGGAAATATGCCATATAAAAAAGAAAAAAAAATGATATAATATGTTTACATTGTCAAGAAAAATAAATTATTTAACACGTGTTTCTGAAATGTTAAATAGTAAAAAAAGTTATGAGGAAAATATGTAAAGAAGATTTTTTCAAAGATATAAAAAGAATGTATAAAATAAACATATATATGATTAAATATGGATATTATAAGAAGATAATTAAAGAATATGCTAAAAGAATAGATAAAATGTTTTATGTCATATGGGTTATATGAGATGAAAGCATACATGAAATAATGTTTGTGGTAAATGGATTTTAGCAACAATTTTAAGTAAAATCAGATGGTGGTTATGGAAAAAGGAGTAGGTGTCAAATAGAGCTGAACATTTAGTATAATATTAAGGAAACTAAATGCCAAGAAATGCATAATAGTATCCTTTGGAAGGTCATCCATCCCTGGTAACTATCAGGGACTTAGGGACACAGAGAGATAGTAATCTAGCTTTGACCAACATGTGTCTACAGCGGTGAAGAACTCATTCTATGTTGCGCAACATTTAAACAAAGGCATGGCATCTAAGTCCAAGGAAGTCATTATTTCACTGTATTCAGCATTCATCAGACCTATCACCGAGTACAATGCCTCCTTTGGTATGTACTCAACCAGGCATATCCAACAACTGGAACGTCCATAGAGGTTACTCACAAAAAGAATACACTGCATAAGGAAAGTGTCCTATGCAGACCACTTCAAGGCTCTATCTCTGTATTCTGTCTCCTACAGGCTTTTGAGGAGAGATCTATGCCTGGCATACAGGGCATTGTCAGACCCAACTCGGATGGACTTCCTATATATCCATAAAACAAACAGCACCAAAATTAGCCATTCTAAAGACTTAAACCTTGCCTGTGATATAAAGAGGACCTGCTGGAGAGATAGGTATATATCCCAGAGACTACCTTGTCTATGGAACAAGCTCCCCATCCATGTGAAGCAGAGTTCCTCCCTAACCCAATTCAAATACAACCTGGACAATTGGATGGGAAACCAGAAATGCATCCCTGGTTTGGCACCTATGTCTCTAAATGACACAGGTAACCTGTAAATGGTTCAGCTCCCAGGCCCATGCTTATACTTATCAAGGGCAGCAGAACTTGTCAGAGATTTGTAATGCATGGCTATGCTTAAAAAGGCCCTTATGGTTGATATACTAGTAAACACCTATAAACCTATGTGTAAATATATTTGTATATCTATATATTTGTACATTTGTAAATATTTGTAAGTATGTTGTAAATAAGAGTTCCTTTTTTGTATATAAATAAAGAACCCCTACTCTTTTCAACAGATGCCCTGGGATCTTTAACATCCACCTGATTTACCACCAACTCAAGCTGATTATTATCTGCTTATTTAAAAGTATTTATTAACTTCAAGCTACCAATATATCAACCTGTCTTAATTTATGTTCATTGTTTAATGCAAATTTCATTGCCTGTATTGTATAGAATCACTTGTTTGTCTGTTCCTAGTATCCATATAGATGCAATATTGTTTTTTCAAATCTGTTTTTTTATTCTCGGTTTGCAACCACTTAGACACTGTATAAAACAATCGACTCCTAGCTTTAGGACTTAGTTCTCAGTCTGTTACTGCATTGTTCATATACAGTTAATATATTGTTTGGTCCAACATGTACTTTGCATTGACTGACTACCTTTCTGTTCATCTTTGTCCCTTCATTATTTACCTGCATACTGTTTTGCTAGCCCACTTTTTTACATTAAATTGCGAACACAGTTTATACTTGTTTATAATTGTTTTCCCTTTTTTGACAAATTTGTGTCAATATATTACCATAAGTAGTGATCTGTATTATATTTGGGAGTAGGTCATGACAGAAAATAGATTTTTAATCTAGTTAACCTACCCATTTAACAAACAGAAGTAAAGAGGCTAGGAAACAGACAAATAAATAAATACATTAGTTAATAACTGTAAGAGATTCCTAACCCAGTCTTTGAAAGAGCATGCAGTCTCTGAGAAGTCACTGTGACAGTTAATGGGCTCAGCTACAAAGGTGATGGCAAGACATATTCAGTAGGCTTAACTTGAAAAAAAGAACAGGGTGGAGAAGTAGTGCTGTAAAAATTAAAATTATACATTTTCATTGCTTTATGTTTCTTGGCTATATTTTTGCAAGAACTAAGGAGCTTTTTCTTGGGAACTAGAAAGCAAATTGATTGACTGTCACTTGCAGAAGTTCTTTCTATCGGTATTAAAATTACCCAGACAGAACAAATTATATTTTCATTGTTCAGAGGAAGCCATTGTACACATAGATATATTAGCTTCCCAATGGATTATCACTAATTGCAATCTACAACACGATGCTTCCAGGAACAAGGATTTGGGCAGAAGGGAGAGCCAAAATGTATTTGCTAAGTCATGAAGCATTTTAATACAGCAACAGATACTACAAGATGCTTGTATTTCACCCCAGCTCTCTGAGTAAAATGAGAATAAACATACTTCTCAGATCTCCATCCTATGAAAGCTCTTGTACAAACAGGGAATCGCCTTAGATATGTGACTTTCAGCAACAGTTAGAATGAAATGCATGAGTTCCAAAAATTATTTTGTAGCCCTGGATGAGGAAGCATTTTGAATGAGCCCCATGAGTCTCCAAAATGACAAGAAAGATTTAGATAAGTGAAGGAGCAATCTGATGGGGAACTACCACTGAGGACAGGTATCAACTTTTCCCAAAGAATTGTTACACATTAAAAATTACTAGTAGAAAGAAAGGACTATAAGAAAGACCCAGCCAAGCTAGAAATGAAAGCATTACTAAAGTAGTGACGGAGATTACTGACTATGAAACTATATGAAAGGCATGACCAAATGTTTGCTTTATTCTTTTACTGTTTGCCATAAATAATGACACCATTGTTTTTATGATGATGTGAAAAAAATGGTAGTAGTAACTATTACTTTTCATTTTTAATTAGCTTAATTACTGTTTAGAAATGGTGTCTTGAACTACTTATTCTGGTTAGTAACTGCTTTATTGTGGGGGAAGTGAACTGTACTACTGCTAATTGCAAAATCAGCAAAATAAAACATCTGTCTATAGATGTAAGAAAGCTGGAAGTGGTCCAGGTTTCAGAAAAACAAAATAACATTTCTGCCCATAATTACTTTACTCAAATATTCACATTTCACATTTGCACAACCTTAGGAAAGATGAGAAAATTAAACATTCCTTCATCATCATAGGCTGCATGACCTGAAGAGAGGTGATAACTATTTCCAGCACAGTAGCTCAGTGGGAAGCTCCTTACCTTTCTTCTCTGTCAAGGGCTGTGGGACACTGTAAAGGAACTTGGTTCTGCAAAAATGTTAATAGCTTCCTAAACATTCAGAAAATGCATGACACTTCTACAAGATCATTGAAACTATTTGCAGTTGCAGCATGCCCTTCTGGTATCAGAGACAGCAAAGTGCAACTATGAGAGATGTATGAGGAGATGTCAGGGATTCCAGGAATAAAAATAAACCTTCTGCCCTCATGCTGACACTTGGAGTAAGGTAAGGGAAACCAATAAGAGGAAAGAAGTCAGGAGAAAAAGGGACAAGAGAAATCTTAAGATACTGGAGAGATAGTTTAGATGGACATAAACAGTAGTATAGAGAGAGAGAGAGAGAGAGAGAGAGAGAGAGAAACAGGGAACATAAAGGGTATTAAGAGGGCTTCCTATTGAATGCGTGAGACCCATAATTGTGAGTCACACAAGTATGAAAAACAAAGTTTATTTGGTAAAGACATACAGAAAATACTAACACTCATTCTTATGCTATTAAAACCCTTTTACACTTCGCTTTTCTACATCCTGATGTGGGTGCTTCTGAATCACACATTTTGTTGCTTATACAGACTAATTCCAAGATCACTACACCTTGAAGTAATCTTGTTTTGTACATTTAGTCTCATTTTTGTGAGGATGGCAGTTGCAGTTCTTTCCACTTTCAGTAAGAAAACTACTCAAAATATATAATTTCAGTGTATTTATGGTTATGAAAGACTTGTATTTGTGGTGGTGATCATATATCCGACAAATTAAAGCAAATAACCAGACAGTGTCTAATGTATGCTCATTGTGTGGCATAAATGGAGCCTGGTATACATAGTTATTACTAGAATGCTCAGTTTCTAAAGGGATTTAGAGACAACTATCGCAAGAGCTGACAGAATTCATGGTAAGAAAAATGACCAAACTATGTGGGGGGATATGCCCTCACACTACCCAGTGTGGGGGGTTGTGTCCCCCACACCCCCCATTACTTTATATACTAACTCCAGGATCACACTACAGTGAGGAAAAGGCTACATATAACTTTCAATTAAATGAGTTTCAGTCAAATGAGTTTTCAGTGAAATGAGCATTCAGTGAATTATGTGCAGGCAACTAGGTTTCAGTGAAATGAGCTTTCAGTGAAATGAAGTAGACCCATATATATATATATATATATATATATATATATATATATATATATATATAAATATTTGTACTGCATAGGTTTAATATCAAAAACTCATTGCTCCAAAGGTCAAGTGCACCTATGACCACAAACTTTCCTTAAAAGTCATGATGCCAAATACTGAGCACATCACCAAACATCAAAACTCTTTACCACTCTGGACCCAGGAAGAAGCGCTAGCATGGGGAAAGAAGGGGTAGACGTTTAGTCAGTTGGTAATGCCAGTATTCGACATTCTGACTGTTAACATGCGGGATTCGCACAGTTGGATTGAGCTTTCAGAGTATCGAGTTTTTCATGGTAACCCATAAACATATATTATATATATATATGTATATATATATATATATATATATATATATATATATATATATATATATATATATATATATATATATATATATATATATATATATATATATATATATATATGTAGATATATATATATATATATATATATATATATATATATATATATATATATATATATATATATATATATGGTTCTACCTGACATAAACAATACCCCAAAACACCGACAACGCAATCACCGAAACCACATAACCGACAGTACAAAACATGAAACCCCACATGCCCGACAACGAAATAACCGACGGTACACAAACACGAAACCTCATACACTGCACACACCACAATCACAACAATCAACAAACAAAACACATTCCCCATCCAAAAACCACATACACAACACAAGCACACCAAAATCCCTACAAACCCACACTAAACCTCACATACACAACTACCTACAACCCTAACCCAAACCCTAACCCTAAGGTCCGTCACTACCGCACACTTACCTGACCCGCTCCCTAACCCTAACTCACTTATCCCGCCCCTAACCCAAACACAATCACTACCGCACACATACCTGACCCGCTCCCTAACCCTAACTCACTTATCTCGCCCCTAACCCAAACACAATCACTACCGCACACTTACCTGACCCGCTCCCTAACCCTAACTCACTTAACCCACCCCTATCCCCACAGACCGTCAATATCCACACTTACCTTACTTGCACCCTAACGTCCGTCACTACCGGATACTTACACAGCCTTTTCCCATGTCGGCATCCTCGGCATCGGTGCTTTCATCTGTCGGGTCGGTCTTCTGAACTGTCGATCTTCTGGGGCCCGTCGTGTCGGTCTTCTGAGCTGTCGATCTTCTGGGGCTCGCGATTTCCGTGTCGATGTTCCGGCGTGTCGTCTAACTCAGGTAGAACCATATATATATATATATATATATATATATATATATATATATATATATATATATATATATATATAAGCTACCGTGCTTCATTGTGTTCTGCAGTCATCAGATGTAGCACTGATTACAATGTCCCTTTGACATGTACCTAACCAGGCATATCCAAAAATTGGAATGCCCACGGAGATTCCTCACTGAAAGAATACAGGGGATAAACAATTTGTTCTACTCAGACCACTTCAAAGCCCTGTCCTTATATTCTGTCTTCTATAGGCTATTGAGGAGACTCTCTGCCTGACATAAGAGGCATCATCAGACCCTTATCTGATGGACCTCCTGCATATCTGCATAACTAACAGCACCAAAAATTACATAATCTAAAGATTTAAACCTTGCCTGTTATATAAATAGGACCTGCTGAAGAGACAGACATATATCCCATAGGCTACCCCTTCACTGGAAAAGGCTCCCCAACCATGTGAAGCACAATTCCTCCCTAACCTACTTCAAATGTAACTCGGACAACTGGATGTGGAACTTGACATTCACCCTTGGTTTGGCACCTGTGAGCCTTATGGACATAGGCAGTATGTAAATGGTCTATCTTCCATGCCCCTGCTTGTAAATGTTTTATTTCTCAAGCTCCTGCTTACACAGCTTAATATACCAGAACTTGTGAGAGATTTGGGATTCATAACTACACTTAAAAAGCCCCAGTGGTTGTTTGCCTAGTACACATTTATCAACCTATGAATCTATGTCTACAGCACTAAACTTCTGTTTCATTTTTAAAGTTTTTTACTCTGGGAAAGGTACAGTGATATCTTAAAATCCTTTGGCTAAACAGTAATTATGGAAATGCCCCTTATGTGCAGCATAGTTTTCACTGTAAGTTCATATTAAAAAAAAAGTTAATTAATGAATCCTCAGTGCTCACTCTGATACGAATGTTTGCATACTTGGGTGTTAAATTTCCTTGCACTGAAACCAATAGTTATCAGAAGAAACCAAATTAAAGCTCAAATTTGTTCCGGATAGCAGTCAGCCAACAATCTTGCAGTCCCACATGCCTGAAGTGGAGCCTGGAACATTGCCTGTGGATTAAGAAGAATGCTGCTTATCTTCCGTTGCTAATTAAATCTTAGATCATTAACATAGCTGTTAGTCATTGTATATCAAGATGTTATAATAAAAACTATCAAAAGAAAACATCAAGCATAATTGATATAGCAAAGGAACTTTATTTACAGTTTTCAAAAGAATATAATGAAATTAATTGAATATAAGTATATAAAATATATAGTTCACTTTGAAGTGGTTGTGTCAGTGCTGCTCAATGATTTTTTTTTTATCTTAACATTAATTCATTCACTCATTTACATATTATCTACTTAATCCAGTTCTGGGCTGTGAAGGAGCATCACTCACTAGGTTCTCGGTACAGAAACTAATCCTGGACAGCGTACCCACACATTTCAGAATGCAACTGTACACCCACTCACATATAACACACGAGCGTGCGCGCACACATGCACACACACACACACACACACACACACACACACACACACACACACACACACACACACACACACACACACACACACACGCACCCTGATTTGGAGTATGCCAGTTCTAACAAAATGTCTTTGCGAAATGGGGCCACTAGGCAAACATCTCTGCAGATGCAAGAAGGATGAGCAGACTCCACACAGAAGATACCCTAGCCAAAACCTAAACTGGAGAAAGAAGCCCTTTGAGGTGGCAGTGCTAATTTACTACAATTTAGATAATAAGTAAAATTCCTTAAGGATAGTTAGTCTGTTAATATTTCAGTGAGTTTCTATTATACCATCATACTATGAAGGATAAATCTGACTTTTGCTTCCTCCATACATTCACTCCGAACAGCCAAGTCCTTCCTCCTAAGATACTGCATTTGGTCTACATCCAAGTAAAACAGTTATGCCTGCTCCAATGATATAGAGAAATAAAACCTGGACTACAGCCAAGATGGCCCAAGTTCAGCCAGCAGCTTGGGTGCTTGATATCACAGACTAGCAGAATAGGTGCACCCATCCTAGGAGGGAGGTATGTTGGTTTCTTCCAAGCTGACACATTACTCTGCTGCCATATTCTCAGCTAGAGAGCAGAGGCCTGTCATGATGGTGTGCTGGTGTTGGGAAAATGTGGATGTAGCCACTCCAGCCAGTAATAGTAGTCTGTGCCTACCGATGTGAAGCAGCATGCATGCATGTATGGACTAGGGGGCATAGACAGCCCTTGTACTGATACAGATGCTCAAATAAACACCAGGGACAGGGTTAGGCCATAAAATATAAACATATCTTTTTACCTGGATGCCAGCAAGAGCACAAGTCACCCTCCTGACTGGCAGGATTACAACTGCTTCTCGGACAGCATATGTGTATGTGTAATCAAGAACAGGCTTGAAGGTCTGTAGGCACAGGGCAAAAATTATCCCTTCCCAAAAGCAAAAATGGAAAGCAGTTACCTGCCAAAGACAGGTAGACAGACTTGCCAGATGTGGGTGTTCAAAAATATTTCTTAGGTTCAATATTTTTGAAGACTTTGTCGATATATTGAAAATCCATCAAAGAGAATTCAGAGTAAAGTACATCTAAGATAATTCAAAATTAATTTTCTTATACTGTATCAATGGAAAATATGGGAAGTGCATACATTTTAAGTGGATAAATAAAGACATTTAAATTGCTGAAGTGGCTGTTTTCTTTCATTTGATGGGCATTACTGGAGCACCATTTTATTAAATTGTATATGTATAGCGGTTAGTTTTCCTTTGTAAACAACTTTTATTTACTTTTATAGTAACAGACTGGTGGGTGAGATGCAAAAATGGGGATGAGAGGGTGGACAAAAAGAATGCTTTAGTCTGTTAAAGGAAGTTTTAAAGTTTTCAGATGTAACATAATATTTAGCTAAAGACAAATACTTAAGACTTAATAAGACTTGACTGCAATTAATGATGTATAATTAATTGTTACAGCTTCTGTTTCTATTTTACACATATATAAGCAATGCTACTAATTTAGTAATAGAGAATGCAAGTATTATGGTAGGGAATACAAGATAGACCAGATGCTGGATATTGTGAACTGTTTTAATTTAGAATAAGTAATACAGGTCATACAGACCATATGCAAGATATACGTTGGAAGTATTCAGAAAGAATGATAACATGACTGTGTTGTAATTTGAATCTCCATGAACTGGACCAACAGGCATTAGGCACATGTCCTGACATAACATAGATGTACTGGGGACAGTGCTGCATAATGTAACTGTGCTGTCACAAAAAACCTTGTCAGTGATCAGACCATGTTACAAGAAGTCACAAGAGCCAAGTTCATCTACATGCAGGTTGTGTGCCTGATACAGTGCATGTTCACGCATGTGTTGAAGCTCAGCATATACATAACAAGGTCAAAGATGGGTATCCATTTAGGGAATGTACAGTAAAATATGAAATACTAGTATCTAGGAAGTAAATGGGGTAAAAGGCAAAAAGGGGGAATGGAAAGCAGGGGAGCACATACAAGGACAGATAAATGAGAAGAGTGAAATTGCAGGATATGGGGGAGTAGAATATTCTTTTTTGTGTGACCGGTTTCTTTTTCTTAGAAGATGGATGGGGGGATAGAGATGGGGGGTTGTGGGTATGAAAAAGGGACTAGGAATGTCAGCAGGGGCAGACACATAAAGAAATAACTGAAAAGGACTGACAGGAGAGGTGATGATACAATGGAGGACACAATGAAGAGACACACTGTTAGCGGACAACTGGTAATTGGAAAACTGGACAATAAACAGGGCAGGGTGAGTGCCACACAAGGATGAGAAGTAGCATAATGGGGATAGGATAGGGTTAAAACAGCTTGCAAAGCCATTCCAGAGAGTAATCATCCCAGAAGTTAGTCACTTCCATGGCTGATATTATGGGTGGGCACCAATGCAGATAGCTTGATGGTTAGAGCTAGGTGGCTATACAATCCTACTAGTCATATGAGCAAGTGCTACAGGTAGAGAGCCACCTACCTACCTCAGTCCAAACCAGCTGGTACACCTCCCAGCAGGTGATCCAGGTAGGCCTGTCTGTACCTCTCTCAAATGAGAAGCCCATATCACCTACTGGGAAAACAGTAATGGAGGCCATCAATGAGCCCTCCAGATTGCTTTCCACAGGATGACCTTCATCACCCTGCAGAGAAGCAGGCCTGAAGACTGCTGGAGACCCACCAGTTAGTGCAGTGGCCAGTGCAGAGCAATATCTGGCATGGCTTAGTGGTAAATCACTTTGTCTATGGGGTGTAAGGTCCTGGGTTTGAACCTTACAGAGGCTGTTTATTCCTCTGGCTAGGCTTATAAATGCTCTAGGGCAGATAGCCTAGTATCTACCTATGAACCTATAATCTTAAAAGGGTACTTTCTGTGACCTACTTTAGAGAGGCACAGTAGGCTAATCTAATAGGGAGGTGGAAGCCAATACACTCTGGCTAGGCTTATAAATGCCCTAGGGCAGATAGCCTAGTATCTACCTATGAACTTATGAACCTATGATGGCTGCTGTCTGTTTTGTGGCCAGTCATGCAGAAAAAAATGTAAATTAATGCCAAAAAAAAATGAAACAACAAAGGAACATAATTAAAAGGAAAATATGAAAGAAAGAGAAAAGGAACACAAACACAATGGTCAGAATGATGTGGCATACTTTATTAAGACAGGCCACCCTGGAAAGAAAAAAAAAAAAAATCACCAGAGCAAAGTATATCAATGGCTGGGGAACACCTGTGGTAGAATGGAGGCAGGAGTGCAGGGTGAAGGTAATACCAGGGGATATGAATGGCAGAGCCATTGTCACTAATGGGTGGCTGAACTGCCCTGGCTTGAAGTATCAGGTTGAGCACTTTCATTATAGTAAAAATTGGGAAATCAGGCAATTTTACTCTCCTCTACATGAAAGGTGCAATCAGCCTTTAGTCCTGAGTGCTATACAAAACTCATAACAAGTGTTTCTATCTTCCGGGGGAAGGTCATCAGGCAAATACTGAAAAAGTGTCTACCAAATTTATACAATGTCATTATCAATGTTATTTTATGTCATCATTATTTTAATTTAATTTCTTCTATTGTCTTGTTTACTCTGTTGTGTAATACTTTTCTGTATGTAACTAAATGTGGAGCTTTTCTTCCCGGGCCTCCACAGGAGATGGGCTCATCTCAGGCCCAGTCGACTTTCCCAGTAAACAAATACGATAAATAAATAAATAAATAAAATCAATAAATAAGAAGAAATTTAGGAAACCAGAACATCTTAATAGCTTCAATCTTAGCTAGAAAGAGGAGATGTAAACTTCACTAGTCTTGAAATAAATGCCTAAATGTTGCTAACAGAGATTTTACATTCTTTGTGAACATGTATTGAAAGTTGTACGAAACATAAATTTCCATGTAAGAGCATCAGGGAACTATTTCTTTTCCCTGACCAGTCAACCTAGTCTACAAGATCTCACAGGCAGTATTTAATGGAGAAAGAACCAACTTTTTCATATTCAATGCAAGGCCTGAATTTTCACCAAAAAACAAGAGAAACCCTGTAACAGAATTTAGATTATGCTACGGCTAGGTGATCCAGATCACGCCATTGCCTGCAAACTGGGTAGGGGAGGAAAACAGTCTTAGTAAGGAGTCATATAGCACTATTAGCACAGTTTTGTATCAGCTGCTAGTGTATTACCTGCTAGAATAAAAAGTATAGGAGACAGTGGACATCCTTGACGTGTACCTCTGCACAAGGGGAATAATAGGGATTATCTCATTCATAATGACTTGAGTCAGGAGCAGTATGTAAAGTAGCTTAGAACACTTCACAAAATCTCTGTGAAACCATATACAAAAAAGCTTGTATAAAAACACCCAGTCCGAGGAGTTAAATGCTTTATGAAAACCCATTGCACAGGGCACCATATGTCATTGAGTGATAACTAGCCCATTGCATGAAATTCAGCCATAAGTGAATTAGCACCAAAGTGGCAGGAATCTCTCACCGCTGGATAAGAGATCTTCTTTTCAGACTGGCTTAGTAGGCAAACATTCAAAACTTTTGTCTTATTACACCCAACAGAATGGTGTTCTAGGGATATCTCCTGGATAAATCCATTAAAAAAGCCTTTCTCCCCAGGATAAAGTAGATCTTTTTCTAGGTCTATTCCTGAGTCTTTCCACTCAATCCAGCACTTTGGCATGGGGAATTTCTTGAGGTTTTAGGATTCAATTAATTATGATTATCCTGATTATTCTAGCCAGACTATACATAAAATGTGAAAAAAATGTTTTAGTGGTACCTAAAATATTTTGGTTCCAATATTAATATATCCTTTCACATTCCAGTTTTGATATTTATAATAATTGAACTGTCTTATTGGAGAAACCACTTTTATCTGAATCTAGGTCTCCCATTTCACCTTACAACTCCACAATAGTCTGTAACAGCAGATGCCTTAGTCTTTGTCTTTGAGGGTATAAGTGTAGGGTTTTTTTTTAACAAAAAAGACAGACCAAAATGTGAACATCAAAGAGTTGTTAGCAGTAATAAATGCATTCAACTCTTCCAATAATCTGTGGTCCCCTGGATCAGTATAAGTAATCAGAGGCTACACTAAAGTGATTTGGTACATTAATAATTTTTGAGGGGGCTACATGTTATCTTCTCTAGGCAGATTAGGAATGGGAGCCTGGGATATAGCAATTTTTGCACAATCTCATTTTACAGGCTTTTTACTTTTAGTCAGAGCAAAAACTCTGTGGTAGACAAATCGATCAGGACCAGGACAGACCCTCATAAATGGAAATTTAATCAGGGGGTCTTCCAGAATTTGATCCAGCTGTGGCAAACACATTAATTAAACATGCTCACCTCCATTTGTGACAAATGACTGACAATACTTTACTCAAGGACTCTTTGTGATTTGCCTGGAAAATAGATGCATTCTATTTTCTTGGGTGAGAAAGTTCTTGTATGATTTCCACTCTTTCATCTGGTATCCAGGGTCATTTTAAAGTCAGAATGGCTCTCTAAGATCTTTGTGGTGACTCCCTTTTGGGTCATGCAATGGTGGTAATCCTTTAATTTGTAAATGGCCAAGGGAAACTGCCACAAGCTTTCTCACAGACTGAATTTACTTGCAAAAGATAGGGATTGTTTGATACTTCGCAATATGAAACAACTTGTACAAATGGCCTGGATGAAAGAACCTTTATACCTTGAAGGAATCTATTTTTTTTTTGAGGATGTGC
Source organism: Protopterus annectens (assembly GCF_019279795.1). NCBI lineage: Eukaryota > Metazoa > Chordata > Ceratodontiformes > Protopteridae > Protopterus > Protopterus annectens. The sequence goes on along the minus strand of NC_056739.1, from coordinate 1,677,572,833 downwards.
CACAGATATTATAGGAGGCAAAGAAACCTGCTTCTAGAAAAACATATTAGCTTATGCATAGATTTTCTAGTTGGTGCCACCTTTTTAAGGCTAGTGCTTCTCTGCTTCTAAAATATTTGTGTGAGTTTTTATCCTCTGGCCTTTCTTATTCCCTTATCAAGGCTCATCTTTAGACCACAATATCACCCAAGGACATGATCTCTGACACAGCATAACCCCCTAGGTATGTGCAGTCTTACTTGAGGCACCTTCCAATGAGTCTCCCATCTATTCTAGAGTTATTTACCCATGTCACTGTGCCTGCCCTCCTCTGTAAATGATTTTAACTGTGCCCTGTCAGCCCTTCTGGCTAATGAGGATGTATTAATGCATGATCAGTCAGGGAATGTTAATGCGTGTACTACTTTTATCTTTTATTTATCTTGTTATGGTCCATATTTGTGACCAGACATGACATATTTTACCCATCTCTGCCGTACACAGAGGCCGACTGCAGCTGTGCCCTCTTCTAATTCCTCAACGAGCTCACCTTTTGCTGCTGGCACAGGTATTGCAGCCAGTGCTACAGTCTCTTCCTATAGTAATTGTTATAATAGCACCATGTTGCATGGCATGGCACACACCACAAATACCTTGCTGCACATCTTGAGAGTATGCTACAGTGTACCACTAAATTTATCCAAGCAGTGGAAGTGGGATTTTAGCACTCTGAGCATATATTTGACAATGTACCCATATCTGTGTCAGTATTCTTCCCCTGGTTGGGACTGCAAATGAGAGTCATAAACAACTGTTCCAAGGCATATCCAGCAACATCACAACAGTAAACTCCAAATGCCATTAAGTATAGTCTGTTACCTATATTCTTGCGTCCCAATCTTAATAACCAGTAAGACTGACAATCTGTGCAACTACCAGCTAGATGGCCCTGTTGAGAGTTCCCCTGCGCAAAATGCCATGGTATGTTGTATGTGGGCCAGATGTGGGAATCATGGGAACTGCCTGGCTGGTATACCGACTGTTGGTATAAGTGGTTGCAATGGGTGTTTATTAACTTGGAAGGCTTCAAGAGCTGTCTGCTTTTAATATCTTGTCTAGTGTTGCTCTTTCAAAGGTAACTGAAGTCATTGCGTATAAAGGGAATAATAGATTGCCAGTAGCACTATTACTATTTATTATTTTATTTACATTTGTCAACCAGGATTGTAAAATGGAACAAAATGTCAAAAAAAACAGAACTGGCTTGTCAACAGCCATGTGTCCTAGAACAACAAACCTTTTTTTCACTGTTACTTCCAAAGTTCCAGCTTAATAAAAATATGTATCACTCTAACAGAAAGCTGAAAAAATATACAAGGCTGTCAGCCATTTTGATTTCTCTCATACTGACAAAGCTTGCTCTCTGCAACATCTAATCAAGTCTCCATTCAGGATATATACTACAGACTCATGCAACACAACTGAGTAATATAGTTAATTTCATGCACCTATATAACAATAATAATGGCATAAAACACAGTCACACTCATGCATGCATGCGCATGCACACACACACACACACACACACACACACACACACACACACACACACACACACACACACACACACAGAGCACCATCTGCCTGTAATTTATGACATCTGCTGTCATTCTTTTCCTTTGCCGGGAAAATGTACGTGCACCTCAACATGATCACCCTATATGTTACTAGAACTCAGAAAAATATTAAATAACAGTGTCCCATTTTCAGCCCACTGAACTGAAATGCAAGAAATGTGCTCATTTACTGCCAAGTGGTCACTCCATATACTTAAGTGACAGGGCATGCTCTGAAACAGTTTCTCAGACATGCTAAATGCCCCTTGTATTTTGGAATAACAGCATAATACATACATACATATACAGAGTAATACTTCCAAACCCCATAATTTATGCTGAATGCTGGGATTCTCATCTTGTTTAGAGAACAACTTCTGCACTCAAAGAGATAGTGTTGTACAAGTTATTAAAACACAGAACATTCAGTAAGTATGCCCCACTTCAGCAAAATGTGAACGTGCTCAACTTCAGACAAGCCATCACAGTTTGCTGGTGAAAGGATGTGCTGCAGAAAAATGGCCCTGGCAATGTAGTTTGAAGTGCACCAAGGACTCTCAGTCATATCACAACACATGCTTTGTGCAGTTGTACAGTTGTAAAATATTAGTAACTTAGCTTTAATTAAACGTGTGTGTGTGTGTGTGTGTGTGTGTGTGTGTGTGTGTGTGTGTGTGTGTGTGTGTGTGTGTGTATGTGAGAGAGAGACAGAGACAGACCAACTGAGAGACAGAGAGACAGAGAGAGAGACAGAGACAGAGAGAGAGAGAGAAAGAGAGAGAGAGAGAGATGTTGGGAGATGAACAGGACATAAGCTGAAAACGAATTAAGTAATTAACAAATTAAGTTAATAAATTAAATAAAGGAAGAAAAAATGCACAGATAACTGACCATATCACTAAAATATATACATACCAATAAATAAAAAATAACCATTACCAAGAGAATAAATTGATAAATAAAGGCTATGTTCACAGAACGATTCATACTGAAAAAAAACAGAACTAGCACTTTAAATATATTGCTAATGAATGGTGTTGCAACTAATGACAATTAATTACTTAAAGACATTAAAACAATGTATTTTTTTGTTAGTAAAATCTTATGTATTTAAAATATATGTTTTCATAGGTTCATAGGTAGGTACTAGGCTATTGGCCCTATGGCCTATATAGGCCTAGCCAAAAAGGTACCCTGGCTTTTGCCACCCAAGAAAATTATTTTCCTGTGCCCCTGTCAAGCAGATCCACAGAAGTGATCCCCAGGGTGAATTTCCTGTCTCCCATCCGATCATCCAGATTTTTTTGAAGAGTGCTAATGAGGAGCTTTGTTTGCTATAGATAGGTAGTTTGTTCCAGAATATGGGAAGTCTCTGGGACAGGAATGTTCTGTTTATTGTGATGACAAGGTTTAGATCCCTAGAGCATGTGTCTCGGAGGGATTGGGATTTCCTTAAGTGCAGCATGTCCAATAGCTCTGGGTTTGACATAGCTTTGTATATTAGGCAGAGACTGCCTCTGAGTAGACGATATGCAAAGGAGTAAAGCTGGAGTTTTTTGAGACGGTCTGCGTAAGGCATCTGTTTGAGGCTGGTAATCCTCTTTGTGAGGTACTTCTGCAGCCTTTCTAGTTATTGTAGATGTCTTGTGAGGTACACACCAAAAGGGCCATTGTACTCTATAATGGGTCTAATGAGTGATGAGGAGAGGGAGCAATGACCTCTTTTTTCTTGGATGAGAAACCTTTTATGATGAAATGTGCCATGTAGAAGGATTTCCTGACTACTATGGTGATGTGATTATCAAAGGAGAGACTACTGTCCACCTGTGTCCCAAGGTCTCTTATCACACTTTCACTGTTAAGTAAACTACTGCCTATGTGGTAGTTCATGGGTACAGAGTTTTTACCAAAAGGGATGACAATGCACTTTTTGGCATTGAGCTTGAGGCCATGGCTTTGAAACCAGGCATCTGTCTCAGTGAGGCCCTTTTGTTGGATGTCCACATCATTAGGAGTTTCGATTATGGCTCCTAGTTTGCAGTCATCTGCAAACTTCGTTAGCTAAAGACCTTCTGTGTTAGCCTGTTCTTCTAAGAAGTAGGTACCAAACAGGAGAGTACCCAGGACTGAACCCTGTGGTACTCCACTTGACACTGGCTTGAAGTCGGATTTGGAGTCTGCTACTTTCACAGTGTGGGTTCTGTCAGTGAGCCAGTTGGCAACCCATCTTTTAAAATGTTTTATAAACATTACATAAACTAAATGCTCAGTGCTTTAACTTCTGTTTTTTTTTTCAATGCATATTTGAAAGGAATGTGCCCTAAGATTCAGAAACAAACTCACAGCTCACTGAAATTGCCTACTGCAGGTAGGTCAATTTCCTTCATTTTGAGAAAATGTTATTCACATACAGCTATGGCTGATACGAGAAAGACCTCATTCAGGTTCATTAACATGTTTCTGAATCATATTCTAGCTAACATTAGTGCTGTCAGACCTGACAGTAGTGTTTTTCCTGGTGGCCTATCTATCACATTAGCAAGAATGCCAGACCGACACTCATGAACATACATACACACACACATACACAAACAGATCAACACATCAACAAACAACCCCCCCCTACATTCAATCAGGGAGACACTCACCCATTCACCCACATATAGGCTCCGACATACACACAGCCAGACTCACGGATCTTTATTTAAACTTCTAGTGTGACCACTTATGTAGAGACTCACACACACTCATGCTCATCCACCCCCCCCACCCACCACACACACACTTAAGCAACTTCATACATGTCTCTGCATACACGCACACACTTGCCTATGCACATTTGCACACTAACTCACCCCTGCCCTTGCATCTTTACTCAACTGACTTGCACCATGACTGCTTTCATAGCAGTAAAGAGGTGCCATCTGTCTTTTGACAGCATTCTTGTTTTTTTTTTTTTTTTTTTTTTTATTCTGCATCTGTGCACCATTTAATCCTTTATTGCCTTCATCTAAGTATCTAGTGTGTCTCTTGTCAGGGGATGTGCTGCGAATGCTGTCACTCACATTTCATCCAACATTACCTGCTACGCATACCTCATCAGGATATGCATCTTGATCACTGGGCATGTGTCACTACTATACTATCGGTTGCTATTAAACACCCTTTGAAGGACATCCTGAGCACTATAGTTTCATTGCTCAATTCATTCATTGTTTTCACTTTTGATAACTGCCTATAATTTGCTTTATTTAAAAACCTTCTCCTTTCCCTTTGTGTCATGCTTCCTCGTTAAGCATTCCTCTGTTGTCTTCCTCCTGTCTCCTCATAGTCTTTGTATCTGTGGTGCACTGCTTTTTAAAACGTGCTTACACCAAGTCACACACTGCTTTTAGGCAGCTACATAATGTTGTTTTCTACTTGATGGGTACTCACCTTTGAACTCTGAGGCTCTTTTAGAGATGCACTATGTGCACACCATCTTGCATTATATGTACAAATTAATATATATATATATATATATATATATATATATATATATATATATATATATATATTATCTGTAACATTTCATAAGAAATGTTTTAATTTAATTCTTTTAAATGATTAAGGATTTAATACTGCAGTGGGAGTGGACCAAATCCTTAAAGTAGGACATATTTGAAGATTAACAGATTAGTACTGCTTTAATCTGCAATGATTACAGAGTGCTCTCCACAATAACCACAAACAACCCATATTTTTAACCCTTATGGGATCAGCATTACCGATAGCATATTTAGGTTAGCTTGAAAAATATTATTTTGTTAACTCATCTGCCTGGGAATTACTGATGGCTGTCAGTTGTTCATCACACTAGCTTCATTTTGCATGATCTGAAATTTCCACTACCTACATGTGTGGAGAGCATTGTTATCTTTAGCTTGCAGTTTCAGTAGTACTCTTACCTTTGTTCGTTTTTATTTAACTACCACATGAGGATTCCTTACTTTTTGGTTATTTGAAGCATGTATCAGCTGATTCCAGATGATGACTGTGATTTTCTCCAGTTGTTTGTACCTCATTCGTAGTACTTGTCTGTGATTGCACATAGCAATGCATTCATGATTGTCAGATATCCTGCTGATGTCTTATGCTATAGTTTGCTTGATTAATTAAAAATAGACATATTGGTTTGATTTGAAAATGAGCTTATCATCTTAACTGGCCTCATTCCAAGACATCTTCCCTTTGCATTGCAAACACATTTGCTTTGCATTTCCTATAAAGGATTAGATTGCAAAGAGAAAACAGGGATATTTTCCATCACTGTCTTCTCTTGTATGTGTCTGCACTGTTTTATACATCAGTACAGCTAAGCATAACAGCAGCTACAAAATAAAGCTCTCAGTCTTGCAAGGCGAAGACTTCGGATGAAGTGGTGATAGCAAATGTTTCAATTGTGATCTTCATTAAGATAAACAGTGACTAGTCACCTGGAAATCATCTCCTATTAAAATGATAAAAACTGCATCAGCAACTCTTGTAGGTGACCTCTTTGAGGGCAAGGAAGGGCACTGCTGTGCTTACTCAGTCAGATAATATTTTCATTGCTGTATCCACAGTTCACTGATTATTTCATAAATCACAGTAACAAAGATCACATTTTGCATGCTCATATTAGCTACTGTATAAATGAGCTGTGTGAGACATTCTATATATGAGAAAAATGATATACTTAATTTGTAGCTGTGCAGAAAAAATCTTTTAAGAACAATCTGGGCTATTACTGGTGATTCAGATTGTTTATTGTTTTAATTGTGGACTTTGAAATGTGATACTATGTAGAGAACAATGCATTATTACTTGAATCTGAGTGCAAAGGAGCAAAGTCTAAAAATAAATCTGCTTTTGTAAAGACATTCAATGTCAATTATGAGTACAGGGACATATTTTCACGAGTGTCGGTTGCCAATTTACAAGATGATTTTTGTGAAGCTGGTGACATGACACATGGACTTCCATTTCCATTATATTCCATTAATTGCCATAAAATTTGCTCAGCAAAAATGCAGTATATGTCTTGTGCCAGGGACTTAGGCTGCTTAGGAATTGTTTTCCCTTGTTAAAGAAATACAGGCTTGGGAATGTGATTCATTATCTCACCACCCTACACAGATCTGTACAATCTTGCAAATGTATACACATGGAGCTTTGGTTCCTGATGTCCAGGGTAGCTCAAACAAAAGGATACAAGCATGGAAAGAGCTCAGCAAAGTAGTGGTGCGAGTGACTGCTGGAATATGGTGCTCCTCTTCATGTTCAGCATTGCATTCGCTCGGCGTCATCTCTTAAACAGCATGAAGGCCCAAAGTTCTACAAAACTTGTTATGTCCTCAGTGGTACTTGCAGTAGCCTGCTAACACCAGATGAATTTGACAGTGTCCAAACAGTGGAGGTTAGATTAGCTTCTGTATGGAAACCTTCATTTATGCAAAGGGAGGTAGGCAACGTAAATTGATCGTTTATTGTACATTTTCAAATGAATTTATGTATAACCACTTGGAATCAATATATTATGATTACATCTAGATTATTTTTACGCATAAGTATATTTATGCAGATTTTCACAAAAAGGCTATTTTTCTTAAGTCACAAGAGACTTTGAAAGATTATATTTTGTAAAATAAATTTATATTCATGTTTTTCTACATAAGTTCATCAATATGTTATAGCAATTTTTAAATCCTCCTGAGGGGGAATGTGATACAGAAAGTTTCTAGTTATTAGTTTACATGACATGAGCAGGCCGTTTGTGAAGAAGTCTTATCCAACTACAGTAGAAAGAGAGTTAAATTTGGGTAAATAAAGAAGACACCTAGAATGTGAAACATCTGACCACAAATAAGTATAAGTGGAAATTAATGTATAGATAACAGATGTGACATGCATATCCTATTATAGATTATACTTGGTTATATTTAAAGTTATATTTTCAGTATCATTAAGAGATTCTGAGACAGGAAGTAATTAGTCAACTTGCAGAATTTAATATAGTGCATCAGAAACAGTTGTGTGTGGCATTAATGACATCTTTATGTCTCTTTAGTGATAGTGACTTTATTTTACATTGACACTGACTAAGAGACTGACTCATTCATTAAAATGGACTTGATGAAGGTGCCTTTTTTTTATTTTCATCTCCTGGAAAGAATACTCAGTAGTATCTACAGCTGTAATAGCCTTACTGGATTCATAGATCAGGAGATCTTAAAATCAAATGCTATTAGAATTCTACTTACAGAGATCATAGCTATATTGAATGCTTAGTATAGCTTCTTTAGTTTACACAAAAATTAAATATGCTAAGCTAGGATATTAGTAGTGTTAGTGGGGTTACATTTAATACACTCACCTTTGGTGAAGAAGATTGTGGGTTCTATTCCTACACCAGCTAGATGGATTGCTAACACTGCTGAGCAGTATAAGGAGTGTGTTGCACTCCTGAGTATGTCGAGATTGGATGAAACATTACACTGAAACCCCATCTGCCTGAGTTTGTGGTAGCTTAGGTGGATGTAGAAAATCCCACAGTACTTATTGAAAATGGCAGTGGAAGTTCCTTGATGCCATAGCCAAATATCCCTTAGTAATATAAATGCCACCATGCATCTTGGTTGAAATGAAGTTACTAGGCTAGTGGAACTAATGTGGTCAACAAAGGCTAAATAAATTACCAGACAGTGTGCACAGTATGTATAATGAGTTAAGATACTTTTTGCAGATAGTTTACAGCTGACAGTATTGACATATTAGCTTGAAGAGTGAAGTGCCATATTTGTCAGAATAAGTTATGTGACATAAAAGATTAGTACAACAAATTATTAGGAAAAATTGGATTATACTGAATTCGAAGTTCCTTGTTTTAATTGTGTTCACTGTAAAGAGATTAATACAGATTTAGCATTCAAACATCCTATTAGTTAAGAAGTATTTGTGTTTAAGACATCAGGTACGTGTAGCACTGAAAATGTGATTATTTTGCTAATTGTGTTCAATGCCACTGTTTTTATGTAGGAAAGACTAATATGAAACTTAAAGAACGAACCAGTGCACACGTCTGACATTTGGAGGAATATTGTTACCAATGCCCTAGCTAAACATATTTCGATCAAAGGTATAGAGCAGAGATTTAAATTTAGAATATTGCAAGTTGTATCTCAAAATGTCTGTGTGGGGGACTTAATAAATAGAACAGAACTAATAGAATACAAGTGGGTTAATTATTTTAGGGTGGATAAATTACTAGGACTTAATAGCAGCATCAGTATTAAATCTATTCTTAAGAGCAAACATGATATGATATAGGAATTTTTTTGTGTTTTTATGTAAATCTTTTATATTTTTATGTTTATAAATATTTTATAGATAGTCTGGGCTTTTAAGATTATTATTGAGTTGTAATTAATTTAGTATGTTAATTGATGCCTTGATGTGATTGGTTGTTTTGCATATAAAAGAAGAGAGCAAGCAGTGTATTTTATGCACTTGAAGAAGAGTTGTACTTGAAAGCTTTGCGATTTTATCTGTTTTGGTTCTCAATTAAACGATAAATTGGGCATCGTACTTCTGGTTGTTTTTGTTATACTGATGAAAAAAACATTTTTATGTGACTTGATCACTTCTTTCTCTCAGTTGGCTACTCACTAACAAAAAACATGCTTATGATTGTGCTGTTGCGACGTCCAGACCTGCTGCTAACACTGGGACTGTTAGGGGGAGATTTGCTTGGCTGAGTTCTCAAAACCTTACAGAAAATGTAAAAGCTGACATTTTGAATTCTTCCTTTTATAAAGATTTAGTTTTTGGACCATTTGCTGCAGAGGTCATTAAAAGGTTTGATAATAGAGATAAGCTGATTCAAAAAAATCTCTCAGATTTTTTAGCCTTCCCTTTTCAAGTTTGATAAAGTATATAGTGCTATCTCTACAACCTTCCTTAAAAACACAGTAAACAAACTCAGCAAGCTGCTAGTAAGCAAACATTAAAAAAGCAATGGCAATTGGGGGGTCTGAGAAAGCAAGGAGGAACCCCTCAGAGCAAAGAACAGTCTATATTTCTGAATGATTATCTACAAGACTCCCTTCCCCCTTCCCACCCTAGCAAACCCTTAATCATTCCGGTAAGTCTAGTCCTTTACTGCTGCCTTTGGCAACATATAGTTTCAAACAAAGGGGCTCTGAAAATAATTCATCAAGGGTAGAGATGACAGGAGGAGTCTCTCCCTCCTTTTCAAAGAGCTGCACCAATGATATTCACAAAGTGTTTAGCTCCTGTGATAACCTACTGCAGACTGAAAGATAATCACAGTGTTCCTTATTTAGATGAGGTGTTTATCTTTGCAGGGTCTTTTTCAAAGTGCAGGAATTTCTAACCTGGCTAAAGGATCTCCTACTCATACTGGGGTTCCAGAAGAACATGCAAAAGTCTTGCTTGACTCCTCACAGAATTATCTTCCTGGGATGTCTCCAAGATTCTTCAGTTTAAAGAGCTTTTCTTCCACAATGAAACGGATCTGTATTTAGATCTATTCCTGAGGTTTTCCATTCAGACAACTGTCTTAGCTAGGGAATGTCTCAAGATTCTGTTATCTTGGCTTCTGTGATACTAGTGATCCATCTTGTAAGACTTCACATGATAAACATCCAATGGCACCTGAAATCTGTATGGTTCAAACATTAAAATCTCCTGGAATATTTTTTGAGGAGAGAGCACATTTATTAGAATCAAGATCTCCTATTTATGTTCCCAATTTCAACATAATCTGTAACAACAGGTGCCGCAGATTTTGCTTCTGGAATGTGGAATATGGAGATAAGACTGCATGGTCTTTGGAAGATTAAAGACAGGCCAAGACACATAAACATAATAGATATGTTGGCACACGTAAACAGCGTCAACTCTCTCACTCATCTATTATCCCCAGGATATCTACAAGTGTTTAGAAACAACACCACAGTGATGTGGTATTTAGATGAACATGAAGGAACAGATCTTACCTATATGCAAACTAGCCATGGTAGCTTGGGATCTAGTTTTTCAGTGCAATCTCACTTTATAGATATCTTGTGTGTCAGACACGCTGAGTTGGACCATGACAGATCCTCATGAATGGAAAATGAATCAAGAGGTCTTCCAAGAAGTGATCCAGCTGTGGGGAGCACTTCAAATAGATATTTCCACTTCAGCTTACAACAATCAGTTGCCAAACTTCTTCTCCAGGGCTCCATGCTAGAAGACCTGGAAGACAGATGTTTTGTTTTCTTTTTCTTGGACAGGAATATTCTTGGTTGCTTCCCCCGACTTTCTACTAATATCCAGGGTTATTCTGAAGTTTTGGAAGGAATCTCCAAAATTATTGTGGGAACTCCCTTCTAGCTCAGGCATCAGTGGTTCTCCCTTCATCTGGAAGTAGACAGGGGGCAATAACCACAAACTTCCTCAAATACTGGACCTACTTACACAAGACAAGGTGTGTTTAATACATCTTGATGTCAGACAATTGCAACTGACTACCTGGATAACAGAATCTTAATAGCTTTTAAGCAACTTTTTTTTTCTGAGGATATTAAAGGTATTAAAGGAGGCAAGAATACCTGCTAATAAAAAATCATATATTAGTAAATGGAAAAAAAAATTCTAGTTGTGCCATGAAAGGAACCAGCACTCATTCAAGGATAGTAGAGTTGGCATAATGATTAAGATATTTACCTCGCAGGCACAAAGTACAGAGTTTGATTTTTACCCTTGGAGGAAAACTAGCTAGGCTTAAAATGGCCTGCAAGGGCAGCTAGCCTAGTACTTACCTATGAACTTATGAACCTATAGTGTTTCTCTGGTTCTACATTATTTGCATGGGTTACTATCATCTGGCCTGTCTTACTCTGCCATCAAGGTTCATTTTTGTCCATTTCATCCCATCTACCCATGGAACCCCCTTTCAATGCATTCTCATGTGAAAATGTTTTTGAAAGGGGTGTTTAATACCAAGTCTCTTAGAAAACAGGTGAGTCCTTCTTCAGATCTTAATTTTGTGTTAGAAAAAACAACTCTTGCTCTGTTTCAACCAGTTAATCAGGCTGACACAAAGTTCTTAACATAGAAAGCAGTGCCAATCCTTGCTCTGACCCCTATAAGAAGAGTATTTGAGTTGCAAGCTCTTATGGTGGGTTAACACTATCTCATTTTCCACAAAAATAAGGTTTCCTTAAGAACTAATCTCTCATTTATGCCCAAAAGTTGTATTTTACACCAAGTTATCTATCTCCTGTCTTTTTGCAGAACCTAAGAATGAGGGAGAAAGGATACTCCATATTTTGGATATCTTCAGACAGCTGAGCTATTATCATAACAGAACAAATTTTTTCAGGAACTCTGATCATTTGTTCATTTATTGTGAGGTCAAGAAAAAAGGGCAACTTGTATCAAAACAAACAATTTCCAAATGGTAGTCTCATACAGACTATTATCTCCCAGTACAATTCACTTCCTGGCAGGATTAATGCCCATTTTACTAGAGCATTGGCTTCATGTGTGGCTTTTTGGAAAGGGTTTGATTCTAGAAGCATTCTAGAGTAGTGCGGTGGTTAATGCTGTTGCCTCACAACAAGAGGTTCTTCAGTTTTATTCTCTGCTGGGGTGCCTTCTATGTGGAGTCTGCGTGTCCTCCCTGTGTTCATGTGGAAGGTGCCCTGACACTTTGAAATCTGGCTAGCTGTTATATCCTTAGCAGGATATAATCCACATAGCTACGGCTACTGCCTCAGTGACCATTTGAACATCTACTGTTATGGTAAGTTTACTTACACGACTACACTTTATTTTTATAGATTTTATTCAATGGATATGTGAAATGGAGGAGCACTCACAGGGTAATAAAGTTTTGACAAACGATAATTATACTTATGATTTACATGTGATGTTTTACATACCAGAGCTGTAAATTGTAATGCTTACTAAAGACAAGGAATTACTATAAGAGCACTTAATCTTGACAAACAAGGAAACTGAAATGGGCTATTTGTGAATTATGTCATTTTGAAACACAGGAACTGAATCTGTTTTTATCAAAAAAAGGAGATATACAGCCATTATTATTTTTTTACTTAGCATCAGAAAGACAATTTTACAGAATATATTACATTTTTAAGGATTTTGTTCTTGTTTATAAATTTTGACCTGATAATAAATACTAACTCATTATGTATAGTCAATCACATTAAGATGAAGAAAAAGAATTATTAAACAGAGTGATAATCTGTATATTACCTAGTTGGATAACTATGGATAAATTACATTTTTATGGGATACTCATCTTATCTTATTATGCATTACATTAATGCATATGTGTAAATGTTGAGATTCTGACAAAAAGAATATTTTATAAGATTTATCATTTGATAACAGCATCATGGGATGTCTAAGAAATATTATTTAATCTGTGACATCTGACATCTGAAATATTTGAAATATTTGGGCATTTGGTATTTTGCCTTTGATATTCAGCAATTGTTAAGATTATTTAAGACCAGTATATTTTTGTATATTGATAGTATCTTACTGAGTACAACAAAAAAAGGCAAAAGCAAGGTTATGCAACAGCTATTTATTACATAAACATGCAAATGTGTTTTGATGAATTACATATGTTAGGGGGGAGTAGTTAGTGGTGAAAAGTTGTACATTTTATGTGAATATGTAGCACAAATCTGTCTCTTTAAACATATTTTTATATATAATTTTCTAACTGCAGTTACAAGTCAGGATGACACAGGGATGATTCAGATATTTGCTCAAGATAGATCAACATTGCAGTAGTCATCCTTCCTTCCAGCACCCTCCACAAACCTTTTCCCTGTATTATTCCTCTGTGGTGCCAGAGTTTGGTAATTTGTACCGTCTGTATATGGTTCTAGTTCTAGTTCTAGTCACAGTTCCCTTTGTTTCATAGCACATGTTTTCAGGGATCTTGCCTTCTTCCTAGGAAAAAATATTCTGAAACTTTTAGCACTCCAGCCTTTTACATGGAGCATCCTCCCATGCTCCTGGCAGGATGCCTGGAAAGTACCCAAAGCTTTGAGATGCTGGCCAGTGAAGGAGGACTAAATGTATACAGGTTTGGCTAATATAATGGTAGTCCATTAGAACATTTACTATTCTGATAATTTTATTTACACAGCTGTACTTTTCCCATTATGTAACAAAATGGCAAAACCACCACATTTAATTTACAAAGTCCTGATAATAATGATTGCGGACTATAAATGGACATCCTAGAGATGAATGATGGATAAAGATATGTACAATATATTTGACAATATTTTTCCTTTTAATGCAATTATTAATATAATTAACATTTAATTAAAGAACATAATAGTACAACAAAATAAAAGAGCTCTGCAGAGTAAATTGACAGGGAGTCTTCCCAGAAAAATTAATCCCAGACATAAACACAAAAGGAATGCCCAAATCATGAAATAAGGAATGCTTACAACATTGACTCATATACACGACAACTACAGAGTTGATTTTAATGTCAAACACATGAAATACAGTGCGAAAGTTACATCACGTCTTTGCAGGGAGGCTAGCCAATGTGCAGCCCCCACACCACCTACTAACTATATATATTCCTACTCCAGGATTGCATTATCGTGAGGAAAGGGATGAATGTCCCAATCCACACTGTATCACAATCTCTAGCCCTTAGATCGACTTCATATCAGCGAAGACACAAGGGCATTCGCAGATATGAAATACCAGTGGCCACCAACACGGCAATCGACCATCTGCCATCTGATATCCAGAGAGCATCTGCAATTCGGAATTTTTGTAGTAAACCTATATCTATCTATCTATCTATCTATCATCTATCTATCTATCTATCTATCTATATGTATATATATTATTTCATAGTAAATTAGCAACATAGGAGAACAACGTCATGTCCATTAGGACAAAGAGTGCTATGCTATTTCAATAAATGTATATCTGTCAATTACTTTTTAACATCAGCAACCATAGCAAATGTTAAAGGCAAATCATATATGTTTATTTCCAGGTATGCTGCATAATGAAATATGAAACCATTTCCTGTGCATTGTAACCCCCCCTAAAGATTTCATATTCATTCATTTTACTGCTGTCCAGATAAGAGGCTGAGTAATACTTGAATGGAAGCTTAACAAGAAACTTTCTTTTCTTTATTACTTCCAGAAGTATTCAATTTTTGTCAGTTAAAAAAACAAATATTATAGCAACTTTTCTGTTAAGACCATGTTAAAGAAAACCTGGATGATAAACGATTTCCAGCTTAATTTACAGTCACAGTCTTGAAACCCATAATCCTGATACAATAACATTAAAAAACCAAAATGCTAAAGACTGCATTATCTAAAAATATGTACTACCAAACCCCCTACCACTGTGAATCCAGGAAAAAGTGCTAACATTGGTCCTGAAGAGGGGCTAGTCCAGAATATTGATACTGTGGTCTTCAGCATTTTGCTTTTTGATATTATGGTCTCAGGATTATAGGTTTCAAGATGGTGGGCTTCAAGACTGTGGTAGTAAACCATCCAGCTTGATATACTGTTGAATTAAACAGTTCTCTATTAACAACTCCAGTAAAGACCAAGAAACTCGAACCAGTGAAGCAATACAGCCACGGGGTATTCCAATGCAGTTTAAAAGAAAACACAGTTTATTGCCACAAACTAGAAAAATAAAGACATAAACATTTTTAGCACTTCATTTTTGTTTCGCTTACTTCATCAGATGTGGGCGTACATCAAACCAACTCAATAAATAATGTAAAATGATGACATCATAAACCAATTATCCAATAATTAATTTAAAACCATAGTGTTTAAAATTGTAACATAAATATTGAAATAGCAACATAAATATTGCATCCAAAATATAATATTCTAAAATATAGGTATGAATGTGTGTGGAATTACTATACATTAAATAAAAATTAAAAACATAAATAATTTAAAAATTAATTTGTATATATCATGTTAAATATATATATAATACAACACAGTAGAATGTAATGTGGGAAGAATCTATTGAATATAGAGAACTGGGGTGGCAAGTTACTCTTGAAGCCAATAAAAGGCCAGGGTTAAATGAGTATGTGTCACTGGCTCCACTTTTATAATTAAGGGCAGCTAAGCTGTATAAATTCATTTTTCTAATCCACTTGTTATTGAAACATGAGAATGTTACATTCTGCTGAAGTTAATATACATATGAATTAGAAGTACTGAGCTGGTGGTCTGCTTCTTAGGTTGCTGAATTAATTAACTTAATATGTTTCAGTTCAAACAGGACATTTTGTATGAAATTTATTGTTATTGTAAGTTGAGTCCAACTTTGTCAGGGTGGTAGTAGTACTCCGTGATCTAATAGCTCAAGAATGATTTCAGCTGTTATTGCATTATAATAGAAACACAGAAAAAGTTCTGTTTAGGTTTGACTCACTTTGGTTTTCCTCAGAAATTGCTTATGATGAGGCCTGCAGAGACAGATGATTTCATTCACAGTTTAGATTCATAGTTGCTGACATGTAAAAAAAAGAATGAACATTTAGACTTATCAATACTGTTACAAAAGAAAAAAGCCAATTATGACACACAAAAGTATTCAGTTTGTAGATGGGTTCCATAACAACATTGGTATCTTCTTGACACTATGTGGTTATAATTGAGCAACCATAATAAAAATGTGATCTAGTTGTCATACAGACTAAAAGGTATGCTCACAAAACTAATTGTTCAATTAAAAGTACAATTGAAACCCTACTGTAATGCTTTGTGTTTCGCAGTAGGGTTTCACAACACTACATCCCCTGCTATGGTCACAGTCCTACTATTTTATGTACTAACTCTGCAATCACTGTACCCTAGATAAGATGAATTATCTCAGATATTGCAGTCTTCATCTAAGTTTATTGGTCACAGTGATCTCAGTTACTTTACAGTGCTGATCATTAGCACAATTTATATCAGCTTGGCACTGGATATGGATAATTTGTTGATGATCATTAGCACAATTTATATCAGCATGGCACTGGATATGGATCCTTTGTTGCTGATCATTAGCACAATTTATATCAGCATGGCACTGGATAGGGATCCTTTGTTGTTGATCATTAGCACAATTTATATCAGCATGGCAATGGATATGGATCCTTTGTTGCTGGTCATTAGCACAATTTATATCAGCATGGCACTAGATAAGGATCTTTTGTTGCCGATCATTAGCACAATTTATTTTTCCATGGCACTGGAAATGGATCTTTTGTTACTGATCATTATACCAATTTATATCAGCATGGCACTGGATAAAGATCCTTTGTTGCTGATCATTAGCACAATTTATTTCTGCATGGCATGGCACTGGAAATAGATCCTTTGTTGCTGATCATTAGCACAATTTATATCAGCATAGCACTGGATATGGATCTTTTGTTGCTGATCATTAGCGCAATTTATATCAGCATGGCACTAGCACTGGATATGGATCTTTTGTTGCTGATCATTAGCGCAATTTATATCAGCATGGCACTGGATATGGATCCTTTGTTGCTGATCATTAGCACAATTCATATCAGCATGGCGTTGGATATGGATCATTTGTTGCTGATCATTAGCATAATTTATATCAGCATAGCACTGGATATGGATCCTTTGTTGCTGATCATTAGCACAATTTATATCAGCATGGCACTGGATATGGATCTTTTGTTGCTGATCATTAGCACAATTTATTTCTGCATGGCACTGAAAATGGATCCTTTGTTGCTGATCATTAGCACAATTTATATCAGCACGGCATTGGATATGGATCCTTTGTTGCTGATCATTAGCACAATTTATATCAACATGGCACTAGATATGGATCCTTTGTTGCTAATCATTACCACAATTTATATCAGCATGACACTGGATACGGATCCTTTGTTGCTGATCATTAGCACAATTTATTTCTGCATGGCACTGGAAATGGATCCTTTGTTGCTGATCATTAGCACAATTTATTTCTGCATGCCACTGGAAATGGATCCTTTGTTGCTGATCATTAGCACAATATATTTCTGCATGCCAGCTAGAAATGGATCCTTTGGTCATGATCATTAGCACAATTTATTTCTACATGGTCCTGGAAATGGATCCTTTGGTGCTGATCATTACCACAATTTATTTCTGCATGGCACTGGAAATGGATTTTTTGTTGCTGATAATTAGCACAATTTATTTTTGCATGGCACTAGAAATCGATCCTTTGTTGCTGATCATTAGCTCTTTTTTTCTGCATGGCACAGGAAATGGATCCTTTGTTGCTGATCATTAGCACAGTTTATTTTTGCATGGCACTGGAAATGGATTCCTTGTTGCTGATCAGTAGCAAAATGTATTTCTGCATGGCACTGAAAATGGATACTTTGTTGCTGATCATTAGCACAATTTATATCAGCATGGCACTGGATATGGATCCTCTGTTGCTGATCATTAGCACAATTTATATCAGCATGGCACTGGATAAGGATCCTTTGTTGCTGATCACTAGCACAATTTATTTCTGCATGGCACTGGAAATGGATCCTTTGTTGCTGATCATTAGCACAATTTATATTGGCATGGCACTGGATAAGGATCCTTTATTGGTGATCATTAGCACAATTTATTTGTGCATGTCACTGGAAATTGATTGAATCTTTGTTGCTGATCATTAGCACAATTTATTTCTGCATGGCACTGGAAATGGATTCTTTGTTGCTGATCATTAGCACAATTTATTTTTGCATAGCACTAGAAATGGATCCTTTGTTGCTGATCATTAGCACAATTTATTTCTGCATGGCACAGGAAATTGATTCTTTGTTGCTGATCATTATCACAATTTATTTCTGCATGTCAGCTAGAAATGGATCCTTTGGTCCTGATCATTAGCACAATCTATTTCTACATGGTCTTGGAAATGGATCCTTTGGTGTTGATCATTAGCACAATTTATTTCTGCATGGCACTGGAAATGGATCCTTTGTTGCTGATCATTAGCTCTTTTTTTCTGCATGGCACAGGAAATGGATCCTTTGTCGCTGATCATTAGCACAATTTATTTCTGCATGGCACTGGAAATTGATTGATTCTTTGTTGCTGATCATTAACACAATTTATTTCTGCATGGCACTGGAAATGGATACTTTGTTGCTGATCATTAGCACAATTTATTTCTGCATGGCACTGGAAATGGATTCTTTGTTGCTGATCATTAGCACAATTTATTTTTGCATAGCACTGGAAATGGATCCTTTGTTGCTGATCATTAGCACAATTTATTTCTGCATGGCACTGGAAATGGATCCTTTGTTGCTGATCATTAGCACAATTTATTTCTGCATGGCACTGGAAATGGATCCTTTGTTGAATATTACATTAAAGAGTTGCATGGAATCTCCATCTGTAAACAGATGAAGCTGCTGAACAATGGAACTCCATACTAGCAAAATTGAACAGTCAGTTAAAATAACACAGTTTGTTGCAACATTTTGTTTGTGCTGTACAGAGGTTTGTAAAGCTCAAGGACTGTTAAGAGTGTTTCTGAGGATGGATGTATGCATTTTGTATGCAATAGAAAGTTGTTACATAATTAAGGAAAATTGTAATTTTTGTCCAAAAACATTTAATTTAGTAATAAGAGCAGTTAGTTTCCAAATTATACAGTCTCTTGTTTTTCCTGTTTTGTTTATTGATTTACATTAATTACTAGTGGTCAGTTTTCTTTAATTGATATTACCTCGACAGCACAGATGACAGGAAATAGAGGTCAAAGTTAAGAAAGAAACCTACTTCAGATTCCTGTGGAGCATCCACATAGAAACCAAAATCAGTCTAACATCATGATGTTGATATATGGCCTCCCTGAAGCAGCGGTTTTCTGTATGAATTACAAATTCCCTGTCTGCAGAGTGTAATCTGCTCCATGGCATACAAACAGGAATGGGAATTTATCAGACCTTTAGCATGGCACATGTAAGTTCTAAAAGATTTGTGTGGAATAGGTATATACAATTAAGGAGAAGCTTGTGGATGGGTTTACCAGGACAGTTTATCCAATGTCAAGGATGAGTCATATGAACCTGCAGTTGCCAAGTTCCAAGATATTATCATAATTAGGCACCAGATTATCCAGTGCAATTTTACATGCCTAATGCATGTGCCTACTGAAAAGAAAAAGAGACTACATGTAAAAGCAACTAGAAATTAGTTCTGTTCTACTTTTCTAGGACATTTCCTGCTGATCTTCTTTTGGCAGAAATTCAAGTGCTTGATTGGTTCTTTCTAGCAGTTTCCTAATAATAATACACTTCTGATGTGTGAGTGTATAATGCACTGAACAAAGTTAGGTTACAATAAAAATTAAAAAGTTATCTTGCCCCTTTGTACATGGAGCGGACAAGCATACATTCAAATGAAATCGTCTGTGAAATGTATTACATATTTTAGACAAAAATAGAACAGTTGTTCTTCCTAGTGTGAACATGTGAAGGGAGGCTTAGGAGAAAGAAAGGGAAGGTCAAATTGTTCAGTATAATAGTCATACTTCCCTTCTTTAATATTATCTCATTTAACCAGTTACATAAACTTAAACATTTTAATATGAACTAATCTCTGAAATAACAATTCCAGGCATTTAATTTGAATTTAATATGCTGACAATGATACAACCTCAGTGAACAGCACCAGCTTCACTTTAAATGTGGTGAAGAAAAAATGTTTTGAAAGGAAATTGGAACAAAATCCCGGTACATGTCAGGCAGAGCACCTCGCTGGCCTTGTTCAAGAGGAATCTTGACCAATGGATGGGAGATCGCAGATATACCCCAGGGATTACTTCAGTGTCACTGCTTGACAGAGGCACAGAAAAATGATAGGCATAGTTTTTATTCAACTAAACACTTAGCAACAAGCCACATAACTAACTGGGCTAGGATATAATAAATGAACCCTTGGGCAGATAGCCTAGTATGAACCTATGAACCTATGAACCTATAATAACTGAACACTTAGCAATAAGATATAATAACTGAACACTTAGCAACAAGATATAATAACTGAACACTTAGCAATAAGATATAATAACTGAACACTTAGCAACAAGATATAATAACTGAACACTTAGCAACAAGATATAATAACTGAACACTTAGCAATAAGATATAATAACTGAACACTTAGCAATAAGTTCAACTGGCCGTATCTCAGCTAATCATATACTGGTAAATATAAGCAAAGATTAAAGTACAGTCACTGTTCAATACCTTTACATTAATCAGCAAATAAGTTCCTAAAGCAAATAAATATGTCAGATTGTTAGAGAAACAACAGGAGATATCTATTATTTAACTACAGACTCAAATTCATCAGGACCAGACAACGTACCTGGTGCTTTCTTACACAGAATCAAGGAAAACTAAATCCCTACCAGGCATGTTAAACAAAATGTTAGCATGTTTACTGGCACTGACTCACAAAGGAAGACTCCACATCAGATCTAGACAACGTTAGAGCAGTGTCCTATGTAAAATCATAGAGAGCGAACCATAATGTATGTTATCCAGAATATTACATACCATCTTTTTCTTTTACAAATAGAGCATTATGGGTTTGTTGAAAGATTAGCTTCTTTCTGAATTTTGACACATTCTTTAAAGAGGTAACAACAGCATTAATGAAGGACTGACAGTGCACAATGCTATCTTTACTTGCTAAGGCATTCAACACCTTAACACATAAGGGAATAATTAACCAATTAAAACCATTCAGTGTCAACCCATATGTAACAATGGGTAAAACAATGCTTAAACAAAAGAATATAACAAGTCAGGGTGAAGGCTTACATGTTTATCCCAAATGGGGTTAAATTTTGGTGTCTCACAGATGTGCTATCCCTTTCCTGTTTACCTGCTACATCCAAAATTAGCTTTCAGATGCTTCATACAGGGAGCCCTGCTGGAATTTGCACTGCACAGGTGTACTGCTATCTGAATCCCGGCTCTTATCAATACATTATAACTGCAAAATGTACTATGACTTCATAGACGTTAGCAGTTAAATCAATGGCTCCTTTTAATCACTAATGGGGCATATCTGCACTGCAGCCAGGGAATTTTAGTGCTGACGGTGATATACCCATCTCACAACCCCCCCCATACACTCCCAAATCTCTGCCTTAAGTTTTGCCCTCAGTGGAACTGAAGATGTTCATCAAATTGATTATTGCAGCAGTAATCTTAGCTATATGGGTTACATCCTGCCAAGGATATAACAGCTGGACAGCTTCCAAAGCTTCAGGGCACGATCCATGCACTCAAACTGTCAGGCAACTCAAGCTGATCTGACTAAAAGACAAGACTGGATGCCAGGCCCTTTAGAGCTTTACTGCTGCTAAAGACTATGCTTTTCTGAGACTTTTGAGGATCAGCTGTCTGATTGTGCTATTCTTTTGCTGGGCAGATAAGTTCTCTTTAGGAAAAAACTTCCATTTAATAACTTTGCTTATTATCAATACTTTCTTGTTCAGGAAAAGTTATTTGAAAGTTATGCATGTGGGTGTTAATGGACTGTCATGAGACTGTACTGTACTTTTAAATGGGAACATGCTTTTTTTTCCTGTCAGTTTAAAAGTTGTTTAAATAGGATCATAGGATCATACAAAATTGCTAAGCTCTTGACCCAGAGGTTATTTTAAGCCTAACTGTTTCATCCCAATAAAATACCATGAAAATGCCAGTCAGTACCCAAGATTGCATTCAGTGATGACTGCCTTGTCCAGGAGGGTTGTGGGCACTATCCCTGGTAAGAATTTATGGTGCCCCATCCACTTGTCCAGGTTCCTTTTAAACCGTGTCATACAGTTGTTCTGTTT
This sequence comes from Protopterus annectens, assembly GCF_019279795.1. NCBI lineage: Eukaryota > Metazoa > Chordata > Ceratodontiformes > Protopteridae > Protopterus > Protopterus annectens. Next base: position 1,677,550,262 of record NC_056739.1, on the reverse strand, counting down.
CACATGAATTGCTAGCCTGTTCCAATGATGTGGCAGTCACTGGGAGATAAATCTATCCCTCCAGCATGTCCTATTTAAGTCACAGGCCATATTTCGGTCCCTGGAGCAGGTAGCCCCTAGTCCTATTTGATTTACTGATATGCAGCAATTTCATTAGGTTTGGGTCTTGGATTGCTCTGTAGGCCAGGCATAAGTCTCCCCTAAGAAGTCTATATGACATGGAGTATAATGACACAGATTTTAGATGGTCTATGTAAGGCACATGCTGGAGCCCCTTGATCTTCTTTGTTAGAAACCATTGAGTTCTCTTCCAGTTACTGTAGGCGCTTTGTACGATACATGCCAAACAGAGCAGTAAACTCAATTATGGGCCATATGAGTGCCGAGTATAGGGGGTATTATAACTTCTTTTGCTCTTGAGGTGATGTCTTTACTAATCAAGTGTACTATGTAGAAAGCCTTCCTTACTACTGTAGACACATGTTGGTCTAAGTTAAGGTTGCAGTCAACTTGTGATCCCAGGTCCCTTACCACTTCATGGGTACTTAGGGTATTGTTGATGATGCATTTCTTTGCATTCAGTTTGAGACCATGACTAATATTTCATTTGTTGGTCTGCATGAGACCCTCCTGGAATATACTGACATCATTTGGGGATTCAACGATTGCTCCTAGTTTGCAGTCATCTGCAAACATGGTCAGCCACAACCCCTTAGTTTTGACCTGAACTTCTGAGAAGTATATACCAAACAGTAGAGGGGCCAGCACTGATTCATGTGGCACCCCACTGGTAACAGGTTTGCTGGTTGATGTGGAGCCACCCACTTTGATAATGTGTGTCTGGCTTGTGAGCCAGTTGGCAACCCATCTTACAATAAAGGGGTTTACATTCAGTTTGCTAAGTTTATCAGTAATGCCTGAATGTGGGATTGTGTTGAAAGCCTTTGCCAAGTTGAGGTATGCTTTTCACACAGATTTGCCTTTGTCAATGGCCCTGGTCACACTTTCAAAGAAGTCCACCAGACTTTACAGGCATGATCTGCTGTTGACAAAGTCAAATTGGGTAGGATCCAGGGTTTGGAGGTCACCTATGTCTTTATTTATGAGGTCCATGATGATATGTTCCATGGTTACAGATGAGGCTGGTCAGGCTTATGGGTCTGTAATTCCCCAGATCTGTTGCTAGGCCACCTTTGTGGAGGGGAATAACTGTTTCTGTTCTCCATTCCGCAGGAACAAAGCCTGTGGTTAGGCTATGATTGAAAAGAGTACTTAATGGTTTTGCTAATGGTGATGCTAGTTCATGCTTTAGTCTGTTTAGAAGACAAACTGGGATATCATCTGACACCATAGAGGATGTATTGTTTGCCTTGGGCAAGGCTTTGAGGACTTTCTCTTCAGATATATATAGGGTGGGGAAATTTTGGGGAAGGTTTGTGATAAGTTAGGATGGGAACAGGGAGTGAACTTTTCATCAATCCTATTTGCTAGCAGGTTTGCTATCTCTGTATGGTCAGTGTATGCAATACCATTGGTCACTAGTTTTGCACATGCTTGGGTCCTACCTTTTAGGCTATGTACGTAGCTGTAAAAATCCTTATGATTATCCTTGACTGTACTTGCTAAGTTTCTCTCAAAGGAGCTCTTAGAGTATTTGACAAGTTGTCTTATTTGCCTGTTAAGGTTGAGGAGGGTGTTTTCCATTGTTGGGGCCTTACCTTTGTTTTCTTGGACAGCAACACTTTGCATTTATTGTAAAGTTTGTTAGTGTTGAATTTCCACCATGGCAGCTTGTTTTTACTTGGGGCTCTAGCTTTGATTCTTTCTGGTACAGCCAAGTTTATACACTTATGCAAGTGATTGTACAGGGCTTTAGTGTAAGCTTCGGCGTCGCTACTACTTCCAGCTTGAGGTGGGTCTTGGAATGCATTTATATCTTTGCCTTGGAGGGTATAGTTTGCCTCTGTGAAGTTTTTTAGTTTGATTTCATCCTGTACGAATTCTGGTGCTAGTGCCAGCTCGAAGGTGGCTGATTTGTGGTCAGTTTTAACTAATGAGGGTCTGAAAGATACTGCAGTGCATCTGTTTGTCATGTTAGTGAGGACTAGATCTAAAATGTTTCTTCCTCTTGTCAGGGTATGAACAATTTGTTCCAGGGCATTTGAATTAGAAAGTCAAGGAACTTCTGCACCAGTGAGTTTGGGCTAGCATAGGTTTCCCAGTTGATGGTGGTATAATTGAAATCCCCAATAACCAGAGTGTTTGGTAAAATTTGGATTGTCTCCAGTTTTGTCAAGTAGGCTTCAAAGGTATTGTAACTGAAGGAGGGGTTTCTATAACTGGCTATAACTTGAATGGGGGTCTTACCCACTGTAACATGGACTTGGAGTAATGCCATGGAGTTGTCCAGTCTAACTAGACTGGAGGTGAACTTATCTCTAATATAGATAGCGACACTGCCTCCTTTGGTTTCAGGCATTCATTTTGCAGTTTAAAGGTGTGGAAGGCTTTGTAGCCTTACAAGGCTGGGGTACTCTCTGAGGCCTTGAGACAGGTATCTGTGACTGCATAGACATCTACATCTTCTAGTGACAGAAGTACTTCCAGGGAGTTCAGTTTTTGCTTTTTAGCTCCAGCATTTATCAGCATGACCCTTATTTTGTTCTGGTTGGCTAATTTCATGTCGGTAATGTTGTTTTTGAGACCTTGCCTAAAAATGGCACTATGGTGGAGGTAATAGCCTTTGCCAGCAGCCAAAAGCCTAGAGGTGCAAGGTGCAAACCATCTCTGACAAAGCAGCGATGTTTGTCGACCATGGCTTCCCAGGCTGACAGAAACTGGATCCCCTTTGAATGACACCAAAAACTAAGCCAATTATTGAAACCAATCCTTTTTTTTTGTTTATACTGCAGCATCATTGAAGGTGAGGGTACTATGCCGCTCAAGGCTAGGGACATACCTGTGTGGGACACATACTCAGAGAGCTCAACCATGTCTCTGTCCATATATTCTAGTGAGGTACATCTCAGGTTGTTCTCACCAACATCAACTATGACAGCTTCATAATGGTATTTGTTGCTGAAAGACATGAGTGCATGCATTATCTGACTGATCTGTTTTTTCTGTGGAGAAGTTGTATTTACTTTACTTTGAGAGGCTGGAAAAGTGGTTTAAAGTGCTTCTTACTTTGTTTGTTTTGTGAAAAAAGTAACTATAAGAATTTTTGTTTTTACTGGTATTTGTAGTTTGTTTTCCTTGGGAAAGAGGCACCATTTTCAGCTTGATCATGGAGCAATCTGTCGATCCCATGGTCTGTCCTTTACCAGCCACAAAAAAAAAAAAAAATAAGAGTTAAGCAAACAGACTTTGCCATCACAGCAGGCTAGCTATTTCCTGCAGCCAGAAGTGGGTGAATCTGCTGTGGCATTAGTTGTTCATCAGACTACTTATCTTTTACCCCATATGATCCCTCTGGTGTAGCCTAGAGCCACTATGGACTGAGGGTTAGCCACACCATCTGCAGATGTTGGAATCCCGTCAATGGGCAAAGCAGAACCCCTCTTGTGGGTCTTGGGAAAGGGAGCATGGAAGGCTTTCCTGTTTTGTCAGAATGTTGTTCTCATCCCTGGAGAAGCTGCTGCTGCTATTAATAACAGTTTTCATGTAAAAAAAAACAGAAAACTAAACATATATCTACTCCTCCTTAAATTTATTTAGACCAGAACAGTTTATTGGGACTGGTTTAATTCAAGTTATTGATCAATCTTGTAAAGTAGCTTCTGGTAAAAGAAAGAGGGATGCCTCCTTTGCTGAAGAGATTCAATATTCTGAATCTAGATAGGAGGCTATAGGGACAGATAAAGGGTTTTCAGTTTCTGACTGTGTGTGTGTGTGTGTGTGTGTGTGTGTGTGTGTGTGTGTGTGTGTGTGTGTGTGTGTGTGTGTGTGTGTGTGTGTGTGTGTGTGTGTGTATGTTGAGGGGGGTCTCTTTCTCTGTCACTACTTCTAGAATGTGCCAGTATTTTCAGAGGAAGAACACACGTTTCTCAGTCCCTAAAAAATACTATGAGCTGTCACAAAAGGAATTTACAGAAACTGCACCCATTCCTCCAGTTCTGTCAGTTTTAGAGGATGCTTGTTACCACCTGCGGTTTTCTTGACAGTAGGCCAGTTGCCTCTAAAAAGGCAGATAGGTTGCATAAAGTTCTTTAGTGTTTTAAGTTTTTATAGACTGTTTGCAGACCTCATCCAACAACTATAGCTATGGTTAAGCCATCCTTCTATTGCTAAATGCTTAGTTAATTCAGTGCTATCATGTATGATAATGATGGAAAGATTATTGATAAATATAGGGGAAAAAAGTGTATGCTTTTAGAGTTTTGAATTGTCTGGTTAGTATGCTAAGTTTTGTCCTGACTAATTTTGAAAGTATGAGGAATGTTTTGTCTACATTTTTTCTTGTGAGGAAAAATATGCATTAAATAATTTAATTTCGTCTGTTATTCAAGTGACTACTCCTTCTTTACAGTGTGTGCATGACTCTTTTGATACTTCTTCAAGGCTATGGCCACTGGTATTGTTTTGAGAAGATTTGCATGGATGTATTCACAGAACCTACCAAACGGTGTTAAAATGAGATTTTAAATTCTCCTTTGGTAAGAGGTTTAGTTTTTGACCCCTCTGATGCAGAGGAGAACAAAACATGCAATGGAAGGCGTAAGATGATACAGGAAATCTCTGAGATTTTTCACCTCCACCCCTTTCCTATATTTTCCAAGGTATTCTTTAATTCCTCATCCCAATTTTAATAAGAAACAAAATAAACAGTCTCAGCAAAATACAGGTAAATAGACGTTTAAGAACAAATGGTAAGGAGGTTCCAAAAAAAACCATCAAACTTCCCAAAACCAAGGACAGCCCAACAAGTCTGAATGACTGTGCAAGATCTCTTAAATAGTTTGAATGACTATTCAAGAGATCTTTGGACCCCTTCCTGTCCTAGCCCCTTTTTCTTCCAGAAAGTCTGATTTTCCATTTTTCTCTTTGGCAACAAATAGTTTCAGAAAAATGGGTCCTGAAGATCCTTCATCAAGGTTACATATGGCAGTAGGAGGAAATTCATTCTCTCTAGGGAGTCTTTCCTTATGCTCCAGATCAGATTATTTTGTTGCCACCATTTCTTCATCACACGCTGTCCCAAAAGAACCACTGCCTCCTTCCCAAATGGAGAATGTCTTTCAATCAAGGATGTCCTTTATGCCAAAGAAAATGCTTGAAGACCAGCTCTGGATCTTTCTTTCCTAAATCTGTTTGTGATAGTGCCCAGATTCAAAATGATGTTACTTCATAACCTGCTACCTTTTCTTCGTGTTTTAAGTTTCATGGTAACACTAGATTAAAAGATGCTTATCATTATATCCCTGTTCATCCAGACTTCAGACATTTCTTAAGGTTTTGTGTGTCTGGGTCACATCATCATTTCTCTGTCTTACCATTTGGACTATCCACTGTGTTTACAAAGTACCTAGCTCCAGAAATAGCTCATTGTAGCTTACAGGGTATAAGCATCTTTCCATATTTATGTGACTTGTTTATCTTTGTAGAATCTTTTTCAAAAGTGTCAGGAATATCTTTCTTGGGTAAGAGATCTCTTATACAAGCTGAGATTCCAAGACATTCAAAAGTCTTTCTTGACTCCTTCTCAGAGGATTCTATTTCTGGGATGTAAACTAGACACCACAGTTCAAAGAGCTTTTCTTCCATATGAAAAAAACGTATCTGTATCTAGAAATATTTCTAGAGTTTTTCACTCAGACTTTTGTCACTTTGAGGGAATACTTCAGGATTTTGGGTCTCATGGCTTCTGTGATTCTCATGATACCCCTGGCGAGGCTCCACATGAGAAAGCTACAGGTCTCTTTGGTCTCAGCACCAACATTCCTTATCTTTTCAGATCCCAATGCTGGGGTCTGTCAGAAGTAAAATCACTTGGTGGAGACAATAGATCTCCATAAATCCAGGTATCCACTTCTTCCTCCCTGCTCTAAATCAGTCAGTCACCACAGATTCTGCAGACTTTGCTTGGGGAGTCGTTTTAGCAGGAAAAAAAGTACAAGGTGTGTGGGACACCAAGTTCAGATGCAAGCATGTAATTATAAAAAGAGATGCTTGCCCTGCTCAAGGCAATAAACTCTCCAAGTCATATTTCTTCCCTGGGGCCTCTTCAAGTCGTTATAGGCAGTACATTAAAGGCAAGAAAGACCAGGTCATTCCCCCACTGCAGACTAGCCATGTTAGCTTTGGATATAGCTTCCCAGCACAATCTCACTCTACAGGCATCCTACATTCTGTCAGAGAAAAATTGTGTGGCAGACAAGGTGAGCAGGCCAAGCTGAGATCCCCAGGATTGGAAACTAGAATACGGGTCTTCCAAGATTTTATCCATCTGTGGTGAGTTCTTCAAGTAGACCTCTTTGCTTCCTCTTTGAACAATTAGCTGGCAAGATTCTGCTCCAGAACTCCATGCATGAAAGCCTGGAAGATAGATGTCTTTTCTTTTCCTTGGATGGGGATGTTCCTGTATGTTTTTCCATCCTTTCCACTAATTTCCAGGGTATTTCTGAAGATTCAGGAAGAATACTCCAAGATCCTTGTTGTTACTCCATGATTCCCTTCTGGCCCAAGCAACTGTGGTTCTGTCTTCTTTTGAAAATAGCTATGAGCAATTATGATAAGCTTCCTGATAGACTGGATCTACTTTCACAAGAACAGGAGAGTTTACTACACCCCAAACTAATCAACTCAATTGACTGCCTGGATGATAAGGTCTTTATTCCTTTTTGGCTCATGTTTTCTGATGACATGCAGCAGGTACTAATGGAGGCAAGAAAGCCTGCTACTGGAAAAATCATATATCAGTAAATGGAAAAGGTTTTCTAGTAGGTGCTGACAACATAACCAGAACATGGGTGCTAAACCTTTCATTAAAGTGGCTTTTTCATTGAGTGTAATAAAGCCGGTACACATGATTGAAAATCAGCTGATCAAAAAGCACTGGCTTTTTCACCAGGAGATCATGGTACAATAGGGATTGAGGCATATACTCTTTCTCCACTGTAGTGCAATCTCAGAGTTTGTATATATAATTAGAAAGGGGGCCCAGGGAGGGCTTGTCCACCTGAAAAAGCACCTGTTTGATTTGTTATTCAATCCTTTGTGGATCAAATTATTTTTCTTGGATGTTTGGCTTTTGATGGTATATGGAGCAACAATTTGTGTTGTTGATGTAAAATTAGGAACACTCAGCACCCATTCAGGAATAGTTGTTCATTGGCTTTACAGTATTTGAGTGAGTAGTAACCCTTATGGCATTTCTTGTTCCTCTATCAAGGTTCATTTATTGGGGGTTTCAACATACCTGCCCATGGATCCTCCTCTTTCAATTCATTCTCATGTGAAAATGTTTTTGAAAGGGATCTTGCATAATAGGTCTCCAAGAAAACCGGTGCCCCCTGCTTGACATCTTAATTTTGTGGTAGAGAAGATAACACTTGCTCCAGTTTTACTGTCTAACCTGGCTGACTTGGGGATCTTAACATTGAAAACAGTTTTATTGATTGCTCTGACCTCTGTAAGAAGGGGTTTTGAGTTGCAAACTTTTATGCTGAGTCAATCCTTTTTCATTTTCCACAAGGACATTATTTGTTTGATAAGTTATCATTGTTTATGCCTATAGTGGTATCCAGTTTTACTTTAAACCAAACTATCCATCTCCATATTTTGTTTATTGAACTCAAAAATGAGGGAAAAAGGATTCTCTATACCTTGAAGGTTCAGAGACAACTTAGGTACTATCTTGACAGAACTAAATCTTTCAGATATTCGGATCAATTGTTAATTTCTTGTGAAGGCATGAAGAAAGGACAACCCATGTCAAAACAGACTGTTTCCAAATGGTTGTCTAAGGATATTACTTTTTGTTATACTCAGCACAACAAAACTATTCCAGGATGGGTCCCACTGTACCAGGACATTGGCTTCGTCTATGGCTTTCTGGAAATGGTTGGATTCTAGAAACATTCTAGAAGCTGCAACTAGGTAATCTGTCAATGCTTCTACAAAGCACTGTCAGCTAATTCTTTCCCTAGATCTAGATCAGGCTTTTCAAGGGCCATTCTCTAGTGGGTCCTGTACTCTTCTTCTTCCACTTCCAAAATGTAGTAAACAAGGGTAATCTACCCATATAGCTAAGGCTACTGCAGCAGTGATCACTATGATGAACACAGTGCAGTTGTGTAAGTAAACATAGTATAATAGTTGATGTTTGAATTATCACTGCTGCAGTAGCCACTCCTTCCCTCCCTCCACCACCCCCCTTGTTTTATTAGGTATGTTGTTTATGCCAGGGTGTGGTTATTTATTAGTTTGTTCTTCCTAGCATTGTGCTTTCAGGGCTCAGTGTACACCAATGGATGTTATCATGTACTGACTGCATTCCCCAGAGTACCCTACTGATTAGACAAGGACAACAACTGTCTGGGGAACAGACCAAACATATGAGCCATGCATCTAGACAGGGTCTAGGCCTCTGTACAGAGTAGAGGTATGACTGCAGTGATGTAATAAAATGGAAATCCGCTGACAGTTGCCAAACATGTTACCCAGCACCTTATGAAGCACAGTAAGACTAACATGACACTCCCCCCACTCCCCACACATCACCTCTGGGCAGCTACCCATGTATATTCAGATATAGCATGCACTACAGGGATGGAACTATAATGAAAAGCAGAGAGTGGTGCAAAAATGTCCACCCAAAGACATTTGCTCCACAGTCACAGCAACATACCGGAGTAGAATGACTGTCTGAACAAACATATCCTGATTGCCAGTCACACACTACACCGACATATACTGGCCCAATTCACAGTGTACTAGGAATCCTAAGGTGTTACAGAACATTTCACAGTTAGCCCCTACAAGTATACAGATTTGATAGACCGCTAGCAGCTGTAGCAGCATGCAGAGTCAGATAGGTAAAGGATGTATGGCACTCACATCTGCTACTCTCCCTAACCAGCCCAACAAACATCTACACACAACACTGCTACACAATCTTGGCACAATGGCCAGACAGACATAACTGTCATATGTACAGGTTTCCACAGATTTACCAGGGTGTGGAACCATAATCCTGGCCACCACTGCATACCATGGCCAGATGTCTGCCAGGTCATTGGCATGATAACTGGAGTGCAGTTGGTAATTAATGATATTCCATACCTCTGCACCTCACAGTGCAGGACATCTTGACAATGCATCACGTACTTGTGGGACAAGGGGCTGGAAAGGGTGATATGTCACGGATAATGGTGTTGCAAACTGAAGCAGTAGCTGCTGTTACACATGTTGTTGTAAGATAACATCCCTAAAGGATATGATGACTAGAACACCAATGGATGTCAACAGTTACGGACTACAATCCTCACATTATCCTACAACCCTCACAAAAACAGATGTTGTTTGAGGAACAGACCAACTATAACAGGCAAACATCTTGCCAGTCTGTGGACAACATGCCAATTGGGAGGTATGTCAGAGGCATATCATTGTCAGATGTTGTCACCCAGTAAATGCATGTCCAGATGAACCCTGTCAGTCTAGCAACCCTCCATGCATATAACAGCACTAATTGTACCAGTTCGGGAGCTTCATCCCCCACTTTGTTGGGCTGTCTCCACATGTCCTGTCCAGTGAGGTATTTCCACCTACTCTCTGTGAAGCTGTAGCCCCCACACCTCCATAATGTCCCCCGCACAGGCAAGGAAAATGGGCAAGGCCCACGTGAAGAACATCCCATATGTTGGAACTAGCAGCAGTATCCAGGCCCACATCATCAAACTATGTGGGCACCTACATAGCTTTATGGCCTTAGCAATACCTGACAGGACATCAACCCCCCTCAAGGTAGGCTGAATGTCAGTGGTGGACAGCAGCAATACACAACTACCATCATAATTGGAAATAATCACAGGATGGGCCAAGAAGGAACAGGTGCCTCACTGGAAGCCATGTCACCTTGTTCTGCACAAGAATATAAGACCACGAGTGATGTACCCTAAGGCTATCTTTGAGTGCATACTGGAGACATCCACCAAGGCCAATCACTAGGCCTTACAGATGTGTGTCTGCAATTCTAGAGGCAGCATACATATGTGCTCTGTAGTGGTGGTCAATAACATCACATACACATATGCCATGGATATAGGCACCCGGCTGAGGACAGGTGAATTGTAAACATCACCCCCCTGTCCCCCCATAGGTAGACATGTGCATGTACAGTACCTGCCCCCTCCCCTCATGATCAGGAAGCAGGTCTGTAATGCCCTCTCAAAGGTAACACATAGAGGTCTCCATAGGACTGATACCATTCCTGGCTGCATCCAACATGAACACAGGCATGGGCTCTCAGACCCATTCTGCAGTGTAGTCAACTACAGCCTGAGCACCAGTGTCATTCCATCTGCACAGAGGACAGACAGAAAGTTGATAGCAAACAGGTTATGCAGTTGCGTTAATGTTCAGAAGGATGCAAATCTGAAACTGAAATGTATGCCATTATGTCATGACAGCAGTCCTAAATGACATGGCCAAAAACCTCAATACTCTCCATTTACTATAGTAATATAATATTAATTTCCTATAGGTGATAAATAAAAATATACAGCTCAAATTCCCAACCCAAGATAGTATAGTGGTCAGAGTCTTAACTTTGCATGCAGGTGTACATGGTTCAAGTAGCACAACAGGCAATCCAAATGTACATGGGAAAGCAGTGTTAAACATGCTACAGTATGATTATATTAAAATATGTGATAAGTTATTTTTGTTACACAGGGTAGTGTATCGGGTGTAAAATGGATGTGTAAGTGCATATAACATGTAAAAACACCCATGTATACATGTGTCCCATACAGTATAGTTACACCCCTTGCTACTGTAATGAAAGCGCATACAGCCATGTCATGTAATGGAAATCATATACGCTTACTAAATGAAGTCATTAGTATGGTATATTATGGGAAAGAACTGTGAGCAATGGTTAGCAATGCTCAGCTATGCTTAGCAGGTGTAACAACACATTTCTGTTGTCCTCACTCCTCTCTCTGGGGTTTGAGTGCCCAAATTTACCTCTAAATTCTGTACAAATGCACAGCTGTTGCTGGGTAAGAAATGGACAATGGACCTTCTGCACACCTATCCTGCACATCCGTAGCTATCTTTCATATTCGTCTTCCATCTGCATGCCCCTTTTCCACCACTTTCCTATCACCCCTTTCTCTTTTCTTTTAAAGAATTAGTGTGGGTGTAAGCATGAGTAAGCGGTTATAAGAGCAACAAGATTATCAGTACTGCCAGGTCTTGAACCCAGGGCCCTGTACACCAAAATCAGAGCAATGTACCACTACACCATTTGAGCCATAGGGATTGCTGATGATTTTTCCAACATATGCTCATTCAACAGTAGGGAAAAGTTTCTGTAGAATCAGTCAGGTTTTGTATTTATACAATTACACATGTATATATGTATGTGCATATATATGGACAAATATATACACAGTATAAATAGTGATATACATGTAAAATATATATACATTTCTATATATATATATATATATATATATATATATATATATATATATATATATATAAACTATACATATATAGAAAAAAAAACATATAGATATATATATATATATATATATAGATATATATATATATATATATACTCATAACATGTAGTGGAGTTATATCTCAGAAACATACCTACGAAATCTGGCCCAAGACTTTCCAAATGGGAGGACAGTGGGACAAAACTAGGGACATATTCCAAATATCGCTCTTATGAATGTAGGATGTTGCCAGAGTGACAGGTTTTGTTTCAGCATACATGTTCTGAAGGATGTGAGTTCTGAAACAGAAATGTATGTCATTTACTGTTAGAAATCCTCAGATCATCACAGTGATTTACCAGGGATATGAAAAGAATGCATCTGTGGAAAAGACCAGAAATATGAGCAATAAACCTGGTCATACTGCAACAATCCAGACAGTCCCAAGGTAGACTCAGAACCCCTTAATGCAGTGAGCCTGGGACAAGTCTGACAAAATGGGGGGGGAGCCATGGAAATAGGGACATATCTGAAAAACTGGAGTAGATAAGCTGACACAGTTGCTGCATTAACACCCTCATGTCTGTCGTAACATATATTGACTGAAGTAGCAGAAGTCCAACACCCAATTACTTCCCACTAGTTAGTGACTGAAATCCTCACATCAGCCTACTGATGTGTCAGAAATACACAACACTTATGGGGGCCAGGTGGCACTGCATCCTACAAATATCTGGACATAGCATTCCATTAGGGAAACTACACTCAGCTGCTAAGCATGCCACCAAGCACTGTCCAAACTGCAGTCAGACTGACAGAACACTAACCCAAATCTGCTAGGGTGAATTACACATGTATTGGCAAATATATCAGGCACTACAGGGATGTCACAGCACTGAAAAACAGACACCAGTGTGAAAGTGCATACCCACAACCAATTCTCCCACACTCACAGTGACATACCAGTAAGCCAAAGGAACATTACAGTATAAGGACTGTGTGAACAAAAACATCTCAACATGTTTGCCACTTACACACTACCCCCACATATACTGGCCCAATTCACAGTGTGCTATGATGCCTGACTGCAGTATGGGACATGTCTCAGTCTGCCCCTACAAACATATACAGCTGATAGACCATCAGAAACTGAAGCAGCACGCACAGGCAGATAGAAAAGGAGCCATAACATTTACATTCACGTCCCTCCCTACACAGGCCAAATAACATTGACACAATACACGGCTACACAATCTTGACAGTCTGTCAACAATTGCCAGAAATACACAGACCTCTCAACTGTACAGCTTCACCACAGAATGTCCAGGCTTTCCCCTCAATAAGGGCTCTTCCACATAACATGTCTGGCAGTCTGATACATCACTGGGATAATGTCAGGAATGGAAAAAGCCTGACATAATTGTGGGACAGAGGCCCAAAAACAGGGGAATATTTGAAATATTGATGTTATAAAACTAAGAACATTGCTGTTATAACAGGGTTTATTGTAACATATCTTTTCTGAGGGATATGAGGTCAGAAACACAAATGGATGTTAGCAGTTACTGACTGCAATCCCCAGTGCATGTTACTGATTTGCCAAAGACAGAAAATGTCTAAGGAACACATTAAACATAGGAGTCTAAATCCTGGCCATTCTGTGGATAGCACTACAGGCAAGAGTTATGTCAAACACATAACACTGTTAGACTAGCATTAATCCAAATATATAACAGCAATACTTACATTATGTCCCTATGTCTGGAACATTCTCCCCCATTCTGTTGCCCTGTCCCCAAAGTTCTGGTTGTAAGAGGTATTTCCAAATACCCTTTGTGATGCTGTTGTTCACACACCTCCATGAAGTTCTCCTCACTGGCAAGGAAAAGGGTCAATGTTCACATGATGTAATCTATGATAGGAGTGCGTTGCCATGCCATTGGCTATATGAATAACAACACAGCTGTCCTGCATGCAGTTATCAAGTGGGGACACCAATTGGTGCACAAGTCATCAGCTGCTCATGATCATTACCTACAAAAGGTAAGCTGCTGCCTATGCAACATTATGTACACCCTACATCCTTGAGAGAGAAAGAGAGAGAAAAAGTGAAAAGAAAAAGAAAAAACAAGCAGGACATAACCACCTACACTTGAATAAAACAAACAGGTATGTCAAACAAGTAAGCATGTAATGGACTGCAGTAGGGGATATGTAAGAATGGGAAATAGAAACTGTAACATATATGTCTCAACAAGATTTGCTGTACTGATATATTGCTCATCAGAATCTATGGCCATAGCATCTGGGTCTGTCTGCAGTGACATAGATCATAGGTCAGGCCCCTGAGTCACCCCAGGAAAGGATGGCTCACATATGACTACTACTGCAGTGTGTGTTGAACAATACTGACTGTGACAATGCTAGGCCAGCTACTAGGATGTTGTACATATCCATATCTTACTTTTTAATACAAACATGATATAGATTCATAGGTTCATAGGTAGGTACTAGGCTATCGGCCCAAGGACCTACATAAGCCTAGCCAACAAGGTTCCCTGGCTTACGCCACCCAAGAAAGTTATTTTCCTGTGCCAGTGTTGAGCAAAGACACAGAAGTGATCCCCGGGGTGTATTTCCTATTTTCCATCCATTCATCAAGATTTTTCTTGAAGAGTGCTAATGAAGAACTTTGTTTGACATAGATGGGTAGCCTGTTCCAGAGTATTTGAAGCCTCTGGGATAGGAATCTATCCCTCCAGCATGTCCTGTTTATTGTGGTGACAAGGTTTAGGTCCCTAGAGCATGTAGCTCGGAGGGATTGGGATTTCTTTAGGTGTAGCATGTCCAACAGCTCTGGGTTTGACACAGCTTTATATGTTAGGCAGAGATACCCTCGTTGTAGGCGATATGCTACGGAGTAATGCTGGAGTTTTTTGTGGCAGTCACTGTAGGGCATTTGTTTGAGTCCAGTAATCCTCTTTGTGAGGTACTTCTGTTGGCTTTCCAGCTGCTGCAGATGTCTTGTGAGGTACATTCCAAATACTTGGTTGTCTCACAAATTTGAGAGACCTATATATGGTATTTGCATAGTAAAGTACTGTTGCATACTCATTGGCAAATCTGTGAAGACTGACATTACAACATCTCCTTCATTTTCTTCTAGCTATTCCCATTAGGGGTCGCTACAGTGGATCATCTGTTGCCATTTCTGCCTGTCCCCTGCATCCTGCTCTGCCACACCAACCAACTGCATGCCCTCTCTCACCACATCCAGGAACCTTATCTGAGGCCTTGCTCTTTTCCTCTTACCTGGCAGCTTCATCCTTACCATCCTTTTCGCAATATACTTAGCATCCCTCTGCAGCGCATGTCCAAACTGATGTAATCTTGCCTCTCTGGCTTTGTCTCAAAACCATCCAACATGGGCTGACCCTGTCATATACACATTGCTAATCCTGCCCACCCTCATTACAACCAGCACTATTCTTAACATCTGTAACTCTGCTATGCCCGACTCTGACTCCTGCCTTTTTGTCAATGACACTGTCTCCAACCCATATAATATAGCTGATCTCACTACCCTGTTGTAGACCTTCCCTTTCACTTTTACTGGAACTTGTCTGTCACAAATCAGTACTGACACTCTTCTCCACCCTCTCCATCTTGCCTGTACTCTCTTCTTCACCTATCCTCCACAGTCAGCATTACGCTGAAATATTGATCCCAATCATTTATACTCATCCACCTTTGCCAACTCTACTCTCTGCATCCTCAACATTCCACTACCCTCCCTCTCATTCACACACAAATATTCTGACTTAGTATTGCTGACCTTCATTCCTCTCCTCTCTAGAGCATATCTCCACCTGTACAGGGTCTCCTAAATCTGTACCCTACTCTCACTACAGATCACAATGTCATCAGCAAACATCATAGTCATCAGGGACTCCTGTATGATGTTGTCTGCCAACCTATTCATCACCATTGCAAATAAGAAAGGGCTCACAGCTGATCCCTGATGTCATCCCACCTCCACCTTAAAGTCATCTGTCACTACTGCCGCAGACCTCCTCGCTGTCACACCACCCTTTTACATATCCTGTAACAGTCTTACATATATCTCTGCCACTCACGACTTCCTCATACAATACCACAACTCCCCTCTAGACATCCTGCCATATGCTTTCTCTACATCCAGAAAGATACAAAGCAACTCCTGACCTTCTCTGTACTACTCCATCAACACTGTCAGAGCAAACATCACATCTGTAGTGCTCTCACCTGCCATGAAAACATACTGCTGACCACTACTCATGACTGCCCTGCTTAACCTAGCTTCCACTACTCTTTCCCATGACTTCATGCTGTGACTGATTAATGTTATCCCTCTGTAGTTACTACAGCTCTGCACATCAACCTTCTCTTAAAATGGTACACAAACACTTTCTCTACTCCACATGCAACCTCTCACTTTCCAGGATATCATTAAACAATCTGGGGAAAATACCACTGCCATTTTCCCTGAACACCTCCATGCTACCACAGGTATGTCGTGTCGACCAACAGGTTTTCCAGTATTCATCCCCTTCATAGCTATCCTTATGTCCTCCTTGGTAAGCCATTGCACTTCTTGATTCACCATACCCACATCATCCAACCCTCTCTCTCTCTCTCTCATTCTTTTCATTCATCAGCCACTCAAAGTAGTCTCTCCATCTGCTCAACACACTCCCCTCGCTTCTGAGTATGTTTCTCTCATTAACCTTTATCACCCTTATCTGTTGCACATCTTTCCTAGCTCAGTCCCTCTGTCTATCCAACCAGTACAAATCCTGGCATCCCTTCTTAGTGTCCAAC
Source organism: Protopterus annectens (assembly GCF_019279795.1). Lineage (NCBI taxonomy): Eukaryota > Metazoa > Chordata > Ceratodontiformes > Protopteridae > Protopterus > Protopterus annectens. The sequence goes on along the minus strand of NC_056739.1, from coordinate 1,677,533,730 downwards.
CTGTCATACAAGTCTTCATATGCCTCATCCTTAGCATTTTCCACCTCTCTATTTGCCATGCACCTCATATCGTTATACTCCTGTCTACTTCCCTCATCTCTCTGACAATCCCACTCCTTTATCCCCAACCTCTTTCTCTGTATACTGTCCTGTACTTCCTCTGTCCACCATCAGGTGTCCTTGTACTCCTTCCTCCATCCACATGTCACATCAAGCACCTCTCTATCCATCACCCTTACTAGCTCTACTGTACTTACCCAGAAATATGGTAAACTGTCACTGCCACCCAGTGCCTGTCTCAACTCTTCCCTGAAATCCACCTCACAATCACTCATTTCCAGTTCCCACCATCTGACCCTTGGTGCTGCCCTCATACTCCTCCTATTTTTGATCATCAGTCATCTAACAGACCAACAGTGTCTGCTCCCTAACTACACTTTCCGCTGTCACCACTGTACAGTCTCCAAACTCCTTCAAACTGGCCCTTCTACATTGTATATATTCCACCTGTGTGCATCTCACTCCACTCATGTATGTCACCCTATACTCCTCCTTCTTGTTATAGTATGTATTCACCACAGCCATGTCCATCCTTTTTGCAAAATCCACTACCATCTCACTGTCTGCATTGCTTTGCTTAACACCATACATACCCATCCCTTCCTCATCCCCTCTGTTCCCTCCACCAGCATGGCCATTGAAATTTGCTGCAATCTCCACTCTCTCACCCTTGGGTACAGTCATTACTACGTCATCCAAATGACTTCACATTTCTCTTTCTCATCCATCGCACAAGCAACTTGTGTAGCATATGCACTAACAACATTCATCATTACACCATAAATTTCCAGATTCATAAACATCACTCTATCAGACACTCATGTCATCCTCCAAAAACACTCTTGGAATACTGTTCCTTCAGGATAACCCCTACCCCCTTTCCCCTCCCATACACACCCTGATACCACAATTGTGACCTGCCTCCAATGCACCTGGCTATACCCCCTTCCATCTGGTCTCTTGCACGCACAATATTTCTGCCTTCCTCTGGCCATCATATCAGCTACCTCTCTTCCTATACCAGTCATACTGCCAACATTAAACATTCTTACCCTCACTACCATGCTCCTAGCCTTTCTCCTCTCTTCCTTCCAAATGAGTGTTGGATATCCTCCAAGGTATGTCTGTCAATGCAAAGGATACTGTGCTATTGAATGACTCAAGTGTGTTACAGCAATATTAAGACATTGTCAGTAATTTTGTCCCATTGCCCCCCATATATGTGTGACATCCTACAGATGTCCTGCTCTAACGAGTTGAGAGGGTTGACTGGACAGCAAGAGTGTGAATACAGTGCGCCATACTGACATAGAACAGAAATGTATATCAGGTATTACCTGTGCACATGTCAGTATGTGTATCTGGCCACCCCATAACAACAGACATGGGGTGCAAAATGTCAGTTAAATAAGCTGTACATGTTGTACACATGTGTAATCTTAGTTACTGTGCATCCAAAAGAGTGACATTTCTGCAGATACTGGTTGTTGCATTGCCCTGACACAGCCATGGGTACTACAATAAGCATGATTATTTGTTTGAAATTGGAGAGGTGTCCAACTGTATCATGACTGTGTGTCCATGCTTACTACAAACAGCTGTATGAACACCTACATATTTCTCTGGACTCAGCAATACCTTATTTGTAAAACCTGCCTCCACCAAAGTAGAGTATTCCCCTTTGCTGGACATCAGCAATACACAGACCACAGACTTGGTCCCTATATTGGCTGTACAGGGCAAATTAGGAGCAGGGACCAACTTGGCATCAAGTCAGCCTTTGTCTGATCAAGCATATAATGTCACAGGTGGAGTATGTAAGTCTAACTATGAGTACAAATTGGACACATCTACCAAGGCCAATCACATAGCCATCTTCACATATGTCTGCAATATCAGAGGCAACAAACCAATCCACCCTGTAATGGTGGTCAATCAGACTACATACACACACAACATAGCTATAGCCAACCTGCTGCAGATAGGTGTAGGACAAACATCACCCCCTGGCTCAGCATCACTATAGGTAGATATACACAGCACCCACACCCCTCCCCTCATCACTATTGAGCAGGTACACATTGCCTACTGAAAGGCAAAAAACGTACATATCCATGGGACCTGATAACATCCCTGTCTGCATCATACATGAACTCAGGCATGTGCTCCTAGCTCCATTACCCATTGTAGTCATGCCAAGTCTTGGTACCATCCATGCCCCATCTTCATGGAAGATGGCCAATGTCATCCCTCTACACAGACATAAATGAGGAGTAGAAGATTATGGAGCTAACGAGGCCTCATGGGGGGGGAATATGACACATCAGGATCAGCAGTGCAATGCAAGCAGATGCAGTGCTAATAGATTACAGGAGGATAGTGTAGTTGTCAGTGGTGGTTACTGCTATTCTATGTAGCTGTGCAGGTTCTGTACATACTGTTGCCAAATGTATGAGGTCCTGTGATGTGTTTCCTTTTTTATGTCTTCCAGGTGCAATGTCGCATCAGCAAAGGTTGACCTTCTCAGCGGCTGAAACAAATATAATCATAGAAGCCATACTACAGAACCATGTCATAATGTTTGGTCAGAGCCAGCAACATCTGTGGGAGAGGACCGGCCTGTGGGACGACCTTGTCCACAGGGTAAATGATGTTGGCCTGCATGCACGTGCAACATACAAGCAGGTTTGGCATCGTGCAAATGACCTCATATGCCATGCCCAGCAAAGGGCTGTTGCAGTGGCCAGGGACCGCACAGCCAGAGGTGAGGGCCCAGCCATGCAGCCTTCACTGACACCCACCGAGGAGCTCCTCAGCAACCTTGGGGCACCCAACCCGATACAACATCAGAGTACAGACCCCACACATGCTGGAGGTGTGTGGGACCCAGACAATGGACGAGGAGTGTGCAGGTAATGCCCCAGTGGAGATTACTAGACTAGTGTAGCAGACATACATGCATTTATATAGTATCTATGTGCATGTGTCAGGTCAAATTGCAGTTGTGGATGGGGTTTTCTAATTCACAGAAGTGCACATCTATGGTGAAGAACAGCAAATTGTGCAGTATTGGAGGTTGTATTGTAAATGTGCAGACATGCTGCATCCATCCTGTACCAACGCCACATGTGAGTCTGCTGATAATACTTCTCTCCAACAATTCCCTAGGCCTCCATGGTCTGCATGTGGGATGACAGCCTGAAGCTCGTGAGTATGGAGTTGTTCTGTTGTGGTTTGCCAATACTCCAGGCATGTGAAGGCCATGCTATGTACCATGCACACAACTGTCACTCATAGCCATAGTGCTTTATGTGCATGTTCACTTGTGGTGGGGTTAACTGCATTGCATCACAGTGTTTACCACAGGGGCCTATCTAAAGAGAATGTAACATCCCTGTAGCATACAAAACAACCTGTGAGTGCAAGACGTCTGGACAGAGACTAACAAAATGGAGGGACAAATGGCCTAAGGTAGGACATGTGTGAAACATTGCCCTCATACAGTGGATATAAACAGTGTACACACCCCTGTTAAGATGGCAGGTGTTTGTGGTATGCATACAAATTGAGACCATAATATGTCAGTCCACACCTTTTCCAACCTGTAATGTGACCTATGATATGAACAATTCATTTGTAAAACCAATCTATCTGTTAGGCACCAAATATGCAGTATACAAACTTTACAATATGCTGGATGCGTATGTGTACACACCCTTCAAATAATATTTTATTGCAGCAGTTTGTGATTTACTGACAACCTTCAGTCTGCATGGGTACACACTTGCCATCTAGTAAAGGCAATCTGAGTAACACCAAATAACAGTCTGCTGTCCAAGTAGGATATTCATGACATTTGCTCAGTTGTCTACAGCAGCAACAGCCATGACTTGCAGACAGCTTACAAAGCAGCAAAGTGATCTCATATTTGAAAGGTATCATTCTAGAATATTGTACAACAACATTACCACAGCATTGCATACACCATGGAACACAGTGAAGACAGTTGTCAAAAGGTGGATTGAATATGGGACAACAGTGCTGCTGAAAAGAACCTGACGTCCCCCCAAAAATGATAACAAGACATGTCAAAACCTCGTCAGGGAGGCTGCCAGTAGACATATAGTGACACTGAGGGAGTTGCTGGAATCTCTCCTAAGTGCTGGTGTTGTGTACTACATGTAAGAACAGTCTCCAGTATGCTGCATACGTCTGGCCTATGGGGTAGGGTCAGAAGATGGAAGCATTTCCCCACAGCAAAAAACATCCAGGGGGGGATACAATTTTCAATACAGCACATCAAGTCTCCCAAAGGCATGTGTGAAAATGTGTTATGGTGTGATGAGACTATGGCATGACCTCACAACCTCAATACCAAAAGGTATGTGTGGTGCACAAGCAACACCTCTCTTAACCTGAAGACCAACATCCCCATGGCAAATCATGCTGGTGGCAGTGGCCTGCTGTGGGGATGCTGTTCCAAATCCAGAACTGAGCCTGTAGTCACAGTGGTGGGAATTCTGAGCAGTTCCAAATAACACCCGCATCTGGCCCAAATCCATCAGGCATCTGCAAGAATGCAGAGGATGGGGAGGTGTGTCAGCCTTCAACATGACAAAGACCCAAAGCATACATCCAAAGCTACCTAAGAATGGCTCCATCTGAACACGCTCATGGTTATGGATTGCTCCAGCTAGAGCCTAGACCTACACCAGACAGAAAAACCCCGGTGTGACCTGACGAGGACTGTGCACATAAGCTGCCCTTGCAATCTGACAGAGTTGGGTGACCTTTGCAAGGACGAGTGTCTAAATAATGCCAAGTCAAGATGTGCCATGCTGATAAACACCTTCACAAGAAGAGTGAATGCTCTAAGTCACTTACAAAGTGCTTCAACAAAGTGCCATTTTAAGGGTGTGCACACTTATGCAGCCACGATATTATACATATAGCAGTCATTATATTTTACATGTAACCCATTTGTTTATCAATTGGAATGCACGGGTCATATGTCACATGAAAAGTGGATAACAGATTTGAATGCATTATTATAGTCTCATCTTATATATTACAAGAACATAGCAAGTTAACAGGGTTGTGTACACTTATCATATCCACTGTAAGCTTAGGAAATTGGTGGTGTAACAGGAATTGTGTGACCATACATTTACTGCTGGTGTGGAGGGTCGACCCTCAAATGTATGTCATTAATCAGTGATAGTGATGTTGCTCCTCAGATCATCCAGTTATGTATCATAGAAACACAGGGGTTATGAGAAACAGAGCAAACATATGAGCCAGACAGCTACACATCCTGCGAGAATCTGTACAGCTGTGAGGTATGTTCTGTAGTACTTGCCATTGTTTTATACAGTGAAACAGCAATGATGTGTACATGGGTGCAGTCTGTGCTGGGGAAGGGCCATCATCTACTAACACCAATCATATATCTCAGAGCTCTATATTGTTAGTTACATGTAGTAAAACTGGCTGCAATGCATGATGTTGAGGGCTGTGTGTCATGCATGTCACCATTTGGGTAATGTGTGGTCTGTGCAACAGATTTGTGCCACCTCACCTGTAAGTGTGTGTGTGTGTGTGTGTGTGTGTGTGTGTGTGTGTGTGTGTGTGTGTGTGCGCGTGTGTGTACCAGCCAACCTCAAAGTGTAGGTATTAATGGACATATGTTGTCTTCCCCTCATAGGTGGCAATGAAGTTTGGGGTCCTTCCCACTTGGACACTAATGTCATTATCTCTGCAGACTCTGATAATGATGATAGTAATAGTGAGGTACAAATGAGGTTGTCAGGGGCTGAATCTGTGCCATTGGTTGGCATCCCACTCTTGTCCACACCATCCCAGCACACAGTGACAATGCCCACACATACCCCATCATCAGTGGCTACAGATGATAGACAGTTGGCAGGTGGTGGCATTGAACAGGTAAGTGTAGTGACCATGGCAGGTGCGAATGTAGACACTGGCCAAAGCCAGAGTGCAGGCAAGGTCTCACAAAGGTGGATGGACAGGGGTGCTAGCAGGAGGACTGCTGCTCATCAAGCTGCTGTCGCAAGTGACATAGCAGGAATCACCAGACACATGTTTTGGGCTGTCATGGATGCACAGGCACATAGTGAATGCCACACCAGACAAATATTCAGGGTGGTGGGTGCAACTTTTCCTGATTTATCTGGCAACATACATGACCTTGTTGAGGCCACAGGTCAAAATATGGAGGTCATGAATAGACCGTGGGTTGAGACCTTGGCAATCCTCAACTGTGGCATGTCTGTGCTAGAGCATGTGGTGGGAGATGGGCATTGGCCACGTGGATGTAGGTCAGCACCAACAACAGCTGAGAGTCTACGGGGCCATGCACCTTCACACTACAGTAGTGGCAGTGACACCAGCAGTACTGAAGGGGGGAGTTGCTATCCACTTCACTCCAGAGCAGGCCATGAGCATGTGGTCCTGTCCAGTCCCATCAGGGGCACAGATCTAGCAGACAGCAGTCACCATCAGGAAGCAGTACTGCATCTGGCCTTGGGCCTGGTGGTGCCAATGATACCCCTGGCAAGACCAGTTCCCATGTCTGTGGCTGGAGACAGTGAACTGGTCACCCTGCCATGTACGGTCCACAGCTGTCCACTGTAACCTTCTGTAGGGGAACCACATGGCATGACTGTGTACATACATACACACACACACACACACACACACACACACACACACACACACACACACACACACACACACACACATCTGTATCACAGGCAGGTCACCTCCAGATGCACACAGCACCTCTGCACAGCCCATGTATTGGATACCCCTCCAAACACACACACATGATGTCAACCATATGGCCCAGGCCTAGGTCTCTGGCAAACCCACACCACACCCTGTGCATATGATGATACCTGTGCCACATCCCTGTCATCCATACCATCGATACAGGGACATGCTATTATGGGTCTGATGCACAGGGTGAATATAGTACAGTGTAGCTATGTAATAATATGTAAGGTGCTGTCTGCTTGCATTTGTTATGGGTACACAGACAGTTGTATGTCCTTTATTATCTCACCAGTCAGCTCGAACACAATGCAATGCAAACAAATCAAGGCACCAGCTGTTGAAAATGAAGCAAAAAACGATTTATTCGATCCAAAGACTAAGCGCTTTCACCAGTCCACCTGGTTTCATCAGAGTCATACTCACATTCTAAAACTCAACTCATTATATACATACCCATAACCCACAACTTAATTACCTAATTAATTAATTACATACACAATTAATCAATTATACAAAATTTATACAAAATTTATATATATATTATTCTAATGTTATTTCATTCATTTTAAAATTGCAAACAAGTTTCATACAATTTATGATTAAGAACTGTAAGTATATCAGTAATGTTTACTATGAGAAACGAGTATAATAAAATATTGGGCTATGTTTTAACTATTCTTTTATATCATACTTGCTCTATATTTTAATTGAGGTTTTAAAGAGATATACTCATTTAAACCTGGGAACTTTGTGGCATTTAACCTAATCTGCCATTCCATTTCTAATAGTGCTACTTTGTTGTCTATGTCACCATTAGAAAAAGGCATCACTCTATCCACAATAAAAATGTAAATTTACTGAAGTTACTACAATGTTTACTATGTGCATATAAAGCATTATGCTCATCATGTTTTATAATACTTCTCTTATGCTCACCTATCCTTTCTCTAAGTTTTAAGTAGTCATGCCTATGTAATATGCGCATGACATACAAGTTGCTATGTATACACAATTTTTTGTGTTGCAATTACACAGACCAGGACATGATATAGTACGTTGATATCCCTTTACACAAATATATGCTCCTTCTGCTATAAATCTACAACTACTACATCTTCCACATTTACTCATATATGATCTCTTGTAAATCTTAGCTTCTTTTTCTAATATATTTTTTATATTGTTACCTCTACTAAAAACTATATTTGGACTTTCACCTAATGTTGGTCTATTTTGTGTACCTATACATAAATCCCATATACTCTTAATACTGTCACATAATTCCTTTGCTTTGTCATTATATCTCAGGACAAAATTGAGTTTGCCTTTCTCAATCCTTGTATTTGTTACCACATCCAACTGTATATTGTTTTGTTACCTCTAAGTATTGGAAAATAGACTGTTTTCCTTTTCTTATATATTTCTTTTTTGATCTTTATCAATAAGGCCTGAGGATATCCTCTCTCAAGGAATAACCCTACTAGATTATACATTTCTTTTCTAAAAATTTGTTCATCACTTACTAATTTAGATAGACGAACCATTTCTCCCTTTACCACCCCCTTCCTTTGATGAAGGGGGTGGCAACTTGTAAAATGTAACATAGAGTTAGAGTAACTTGGCTTTCAATATATATTACTCATCAATTTACCATCATTTTTCTCTAAAGAAATGTCCAAATAGTTTGTTAAGGTTTCATTCCATGTATAGGTGAACTTAAAAAATTCAGTGGAATTGTTTAAATATGTCATAAATTCTTTTACATTGTCTTCGCCCCCCTTCCAGATTATTAGTACATCGTATAAAAATCTGTTGTACAACAAAATTCTATCCATATATTTTGAAGGAAAGATGATGTAACTTTCCCATGCAAGTAAAACCAAATTGGCATATACTGGGGCGCATCTCGCCCCCATTGCCACTCCTTTAATCTGATGAAAAAAGTACAATTATGCCACCTTCTAACAAAGAAATCAGTATATTTGAACAAATGGTAGAAAGGGATTATAGGAGAATATGTTCACAATGTAGTCAAACCCAAGACAATTTGAATGAAAATGAAAGAAAAATATTACATGAATTAACAACAAATAATGAGTATAGATGCATGCGTCCGGACAAGGGGGGCGGAATGGTTGTCATGAGTAAAATGGACTACAATGGGCATATTATGAAAATGTTAACAGATGAATACGCATATGTAATGGCATCATTACATGAAGTAAACAGGGCATATATCAAGATAGACATGATATTGGCTGATGCCTTATATCAGGGTTCAATAAACGAGGATGAATTTGATTATTTGAGTGTCAAGTTTCCAAGAATGGCCAAGATATTTGGTATACCGAAGGTCCACAAAGGTACTGACCAGCTAGAATTTAGGCCTATAGTATCGGCAAAGGGTTCTAAAACAGAACCCATGGCAGCCTTTGTGGACCATTTTTGTAAAGAAGCCTTGAAAGATGCCCCACATATATTAAAAGATTCTTGGCACTGTTTAGAGAGGCTTAAAGGAATTTATGAAATAGATACAAACACATATAGTTTTTTAACTATTGATGTGGTAAACCTTTTTCCAACAATTCCACACAAGGAAGGTTTGGAACTATTTTATAAAAGCCTAATGAACAGTCAGAGCTTTAATAAGGATAAAATAAACATCTGTTATGAACTTATGGAATTGACACTGACTAATAATTATTTAACATTTGAAGGTGAAATTTATCATCAGATTAAAGGAGTGGCAATGGGGGCGAGATGCGCCCCAGTATATGCCAATTTGGTTTTACTTGCATGGGAAAGTTACATCATTTTTCCTTCAAAATATATGGATAGAATTTTGTTGTACAACAGATTTTTAGACGATGTACTAATAATCTGGAAGGGGGGCGAAGACAATGTAAAATAATTTATGACATATTTAAACAATTCCACTGAATTTTTTAAGTTCACCTATACATGGAATGAAATCTTAGCAAACTATTTGGACATTTCTTTAGAGAAAAATGATGGTAAATTGATGAGTAATATATATCGAAAGCCAAGTTACTCTAACTCTATGTTACATTTTGCAAGTTGCCACCCCCTTCATCAAAGGAAGGGGGTGGTAAAGGGACAAATGGTTCGTCTATCTAAATTAGTAAGTGATGAACAAATTTTTAGAAAAGAAATGTATAATCTAATAGGGTTATTCCTTGAGAGAGGATATCCTCAGGCCTTATTGATAAAGATCAAAAAAGAAATATATAAGAAAAGGAAAACAGTCTATTTTCCAATACTTAGAGGTAACAAAAACAATACGCCACAGTTGGATGTGGTAACAAATACAAGGATTGAGAAAGGCAAACTCAATTTTGTCCTGAGATATAATGACAAAGCAAAGGAATTATGTGACAGTATTAAGAGTATATAGGATTTATGTATAGGTACACAAAATAGATCAACATTAGGTGAAAGTCCAAATATAGTTTTTAGTAGAGGTAACAATATAAAAAATATATTAGAAAAAGAAGCTAAGATTTACAAGAGATCATATATGAGTAAATGTGGAAGATGTAGTAGTTGTAGATTTATAGCAGAAGGAGCATATATTTGTGTAAAGGGATATCAACGTACTATATCATGTCCTGGTCTGTGTAATTGCAACACAAAAAATTGTGTATACATAGCAACTTGTATGTCATGCGAGGCATATTACATAGGCATGACTACTCGAAAACTTAGAGAAAGGATAGGTGAGCATAAGAGAAGTATTATAAAACATGATGAGCATAATGCTTTATATGCACATAGTAAACATTGTAGTAACTTCAGTAAATTTACATTTTTTATTGTGGATAGAGTGATGCCTTTTTCTAATGGTGACATAGACAACAAAGTAGCACTATTAGAAATGGAATGGCAGATTAGGTTAAATGCCACAAAGTTCCCAGGTTTAAATGAGTATATCTCTTTAAAACCTCAATTAAAATATAGAGCAAGTATGATATAAAAGAATAGTTAAAACATAGCCCAATATTTTATTATACTACGTTTCTCATAGTAAACATTACTGATATACTTACAGTTCTTAATCATAAATTGTATGAAACTTGTTTGCAATTTTAAAATGAATGAAATAACATTAGAATAATATATATATAAATTTTGTATAAATTTTGTATAATTGATTAATTGTGTATGTAATTAATTAATTAGGTAATTAAGTTGTGGGTTATGGGTATGTATATAATGAGTTGAGTTTTAGAATGTGAGTATGACTCTGATGAAACCAGGTGGACTGGTGAAAGCGCTTAGTCTTTGGATCGAATAAATCGTTTTTTGCTTCATTTTCAACAGCTGGTGCCTTGATTTGTTTGCATTGCATTGTGTTCGAGCTGACTGGTGAGATTCTAAGTTTTGGACCCTGCATTGGTTCCTGTTTTTGGGATAAATTTGTGTCGATCCAGTGTAATGTGAACAGAGGCTAAGCTTAGAGTATGGAAAGCATTCTACAAGAGCTTACCAATGTCATCGGTAAGCTCGTTAAAGTATACAGTGAAGTGCGTAGTAACAATTATTCAGAGGACAATGTTAGTCCAACTGATTCTCAGTTGCGACTATACACATTACATTCGACAGATGATATTACTCCAGGGCAGAGGGAAATCAACTCAGAAGTACCCAATTCCTACAGCGGAGCGGTTAGAAACGACAATGGAGGTATCACTGAACTACAAAATCCGAAGGGACCAGGACCGAGTACGTCATCAAGAGGTGCCGGTCGGGCACACGAACTGAGTTCCTGGTTTGAAGCGCCAGTGTTTGAGGCTCCAATTGAACGGAGCACATCAGGAAACATTCGTAACAACGCAAGGGAGAGTGATAAATATCCAGGGTCACTTCGGGAGCAGCTGTTTAAGTACGAGACGCTCTGTAAGAAATTCAGGGCTATACAACTGGACAACTCCTTTTTGAACAAATCAAAGGAGTTGAAGCAGATACCGAGAGGTCTGCGATTGTGGAAGCTACCTATGGGGGTTGAACAAGACACACAAGCGTTCTCGGAACTGGTATCTTTATATGATAAAGTAGGTATGGAACTACTTGAAATTATTATACGCAACAATGAAAATAAGTTAATTCAATTACGTGATGAAATTAAATTATTGCATACTAGTATAACTTCAGATTTATTATTTTTTGAACACCAAAGTAGATTTGAAAAAATAGTAAAGAACATTGAGCTCTTTGTCAATCAAAGTAGAATGGTAAAACAGAAAAAACTGACTAGAGATACTGCGGAATACAGTAACAAAACAGCTTATCCTCCAGGTAAAAATAACTACAGAAACAATCTCAAAAGAACAGAGACTGTGGGGACACTTTACAATGAAGATGCTAGGGCATCTTTTGAAGTGCTCAGTTCGGGGGATGAGGAAGACGTTTTTTTAGAGGCGCAGAACTTTCCGCGCAGGTCAGAGAGGCTTCTCAACAAAAGGCCACAAGGCAGAGAGTTTCAACAGTTTTATTCCAAAAGGAACAGGATGCAACAATATTGATTTCAAATGACAATGACGAGGATTTTAACATTTGTTTTGAACTTGGTTTTAATGTGTCAACAACTGATGAATTGTATGTTGAATATGCTAAAAGTGTTAAATGTGACAACAAATGTTTGGGTGCTGTAGGTAATAGTTATGCTATGAATGAAAGGATTGGTAGTAATAATTTTCAAGAAAATGTTTTAAGTGCCCAGAATGGTATTTTCACACATACATCTGTTATACAGAATGGGGAGAGCAGCATAAGAATGAAAGAAACTCAAGGTGGCACAAATTATAATGTGGTTCCAGAATTGGACGAGATAATTGTGCTAAATGAAAACTTGGATATTATGAATGCACACACATCAATTGAAAATATTTTAGAGAACGAAAATGGGCAAAGAGTGATTTCCTATAATGAGATGGTAGGACTTGAATCTAGTTTGAAACATGAAATTTTGAGAAATAAAGGATACACAATATACAACTATACAGGTTTGGTAACTGATCAGACTTATTTTGATCTATTTAGTAAAGGGATAAACTTTATCCCAAATTTCAGACTTGATATAACACAAGTACTTACTAACTTGAAATTATATACGAGAAAACTGAATTTGAAGTTGTACTTCTCTACTCTAGGACCTATGAGGGGGAACACAGACATGGATTCAGGTACATGTATATTAAAGAGAAAAAGTACATTTATGCCACCTTCTAACAAAGAAATCAGTATATTTGAACAAATGGTAGAAAGGGATTATAGGAGAATATGTTCACAACGTAGTCAAACCCAAGACAATTTGAATGAAAATGAAAGAAAAATATTACATGAATTAACAACAAATAATGAGTATAGATGCATGCGTCCGGACAAGGGGGGCGGAATGGTTGTCATGAGTAAAATGGACTACAATGGGCATATTATGAAAATGTTAACAGATGAATACACATATGTAACGGCATCATTACATGAAGTAAACAGGGCATATATCAAGATAGACATGATATTGGCTGATGCCTTATATCAGGGTTCAATAAACGAGGATGAATTTGATTATTTGAGTGTCAAGTTTCCAAGAATGGCCAAGATATTTGGTATACCGAAGGTCCACAAAGGTACTGACCAGCTAGAATTTAGGCCTATAGTATTGGCAAAGGGTTCTAAAACAGAACCCATGGCAGCCTTTGTGGACCATTTTTGTAAAGAAGCCTTGAAAGATGCCCCACATATATTAAAAGATTCTTGGCACTGTTTAGAGAGGCTTAAAGGAATTTATGAAATAGATACAAACACATATAGTTTTTTAACTATTGATGTGGTAAACCTTTTTCCAACAATTCCACACAAGGAAGGTTTGGAACTATTTTATAAAAGCTTAATGAACAGTCAGAGCTTTAATAAGGATAAAATAAACATCTGTTATGAACTTATGGAATTGACACTGACTAATAATTATTTAACATTTGAAGGTGAAATTTATCATCAGATTAAAGGAGTGGCAATGGGGGCGAGATGCGCCCCAGTATATGCCAATTTGGTTTTACTTGCATGGGAAAGTTACATCATCTTTCCTTCAAAATATATGGATAGAATTTTGTTGTACAACAGATTTTTAGATGATGTACTAATAATCTGGAAGGGGGGCGAAGACAATGTAAAAGAATTTATGACATAGTTAAACAATTCCACTGAATTTTTTAAGTTCACCTATACATGGAATGAAACCTTAACAAACTATTTGGACATTTCTTTAGAGAAAAATGATGGTAAATTGATGAGTAATATATATCGAAAGCCAAGTTACTCTAACTCTATGTTACATTTTACAAGTTGCCACCCCCTTCATCAAAGGAAGGGGGTGGTAAAGGGACAAATGGTTCGTCTATCTAAATTAGTAAGTGATAAACAAATTTTTAGAAAAGAAATGTATAATCTAATAGGGTTATTTCTTGAGAGAGGATATCCTCAGGCCTTATTGATAAAGATCAAAAAAGAAATATATAAGAAAAGGAAAACAGTCTATTTTCCAATACTTAGAGGTAACAAAAACAATACGCCACAGTTGGATGTGGTAACAAATACAAGGATTGAGAAAGGCGAACTCAATTTTGTCCTGAGATATAATGACAAAGCAAAGGAATTATGTGACAGTATTGAGTATATGGGATTTATGTATAGGTACACAAAATAGATCAACATTAGGTGAAAGTCCAAATATAGTTTTTAGTAGAGGTAACAATATAAAAAATATATTAGAAAAAGAAGCTAAGATTTACAAGAGATCATATATGAGTAAATGTGGAAGATGTAGTAGTTGTAGATTTATAGCAGAAGGAGCATATATTTGTGTAAAGGGATATCAACGTACTATATCATATCCTGGTCTGTGTAATTGCAACACAAAAAATTGTGTATACATAGCAACTTGTATTTCATGCGAGGCATATTACATAGGCATGACTACTCGAAAACTTAGAGAAAGGATAGGTGAGCATAAGAGAAGTATTATAAAACATGATGAGCATAATGCTTTATATGCACATAGTAAACATTGTAGTAACTTCAGTAAATTTACATTTTTATTGTGGATAGAGTGATGCCTTTTTCTAATGGTGACATAGACAACAAAGTAGCACTATTAGAAATGGAATGGCAGATTAGGTTAAATGCCACAAAGTTCCCAGGTTTAAATGAGTATATCTCTTTAAAACCTCAATTAAAATATAGAGCAAGTATGATATAAAAGAATAGTTAAAACATAGCCCAATATTTTATTATACTACGTTTCTCATAGTAAACATTACTGATATACTTACAGTTCTTAATCATAAATTGTATGAAACTTGTTTGCAATTTTAAAATGAATGAAATAACATTAGAATAATATATATATAAATTTTGTATAAATTTTGTATAATTGATTAATTGTGTATGTAATTAATTAATTAGGTAATTAAGTTGTGGGTTATGGGTATGTATATAATGAGTTGAGTTTTAGAATGTGAGTATGACTCTGATGAAACCAGGTGGACTGGTGAAAACGCTTAGTCTTTGGATAGAATAAATCGTTTTTTGCTTCATTTTCAACAGCTGGTGCCTTGATTTGTTTGCATTGCATTGTGTTCGAGCTGACTGGTGAGATTCTAAGTTTTGGACCCTGCATTGGTTCCTGTTTTTGGGGTATGTCCTTTATTAGCCAGGATGCATTATCGCTGTTAGCACCACTGACTGAATGTAGTCTGACATTCTGTATTCTGTATGTGTTCAAGATGTCTGTGTGTCTGCAGGCTGTAGCCCTGCAGACATTCCCAAGAGGGAGTATGGCAAGGTACAGCTTTATATGTACATGTACCAGGCGTGTATGCATGCAACAGTGTGTGAGGGATACTGTTGTCACACAGTGTGACCTTGCATACATACCCCTTGTCACAGACAGGTAGCCTTCAGACATGTCAGCTCAGTATTGTGTAGTACCACAGGCTCATACATACAGAACAGGTTACTGCAGTACAGTCATCTGGTCCCTCATAAGCATAGCCATTACATTAACTGCAACAGGTTCACCTATCAACACCTTTTAGCCCTGCCATTTCTTTCCCATACACTCAACCCTGATGTAATTGATGAGAGCATGCATTATACTGTGCAAGACAGGTTTGTGGTATGTATTCCTGAGTTCACCAAGTGGAGTAAGGAGACAAAATGGTATATCTTTTGCATACACCAAGTAAGGACTGACACAGGGGATGTGCACACAGGAACATTAACACAGTTGGCAATAGACAGATTAGTAAACTTACATTTACACCTTGATGTACTGTACTACTACATACGCATGACATGCCCCACATAGATTATATGCATGGGACATAACACATTACCTCTTATAACACATAATGTTCTGAATGTCTTCATGGATGGTGAGCTAACCCACCAGGAATAGGATGTGGAGTCATGCATTGCTCCTACAAGCCTGGGCAAGTGATGGTGTAGCAGACGTTGTATCAGCATGATGTTTCAGTCAGGTATGATGCCTGATGCTGGCATGTGTGTCACTACACTCACTGTGGCAGATTTGGCAACAATATCACATACATGGGCATTGTTAAGGGACACAGACCACATATAGGTTGCAAACATCTGGATATTCCATAGACATCTGTACAGAGGACTGGTATGGCCTGCACAATGATTTAACATGCTGCATGTGAGGCAGATGCCGTTACCATGCTATATAAAGTAATGCCATCGGGAAGTGGTAAACAGGCATGGATAGTACAAAAATCAAAATGGTATCAGCCAAACAGGATATGATCTTCACCCAAAGACACACACTTGCCAGTATTAAGATTAGAACCCTTACCTGTCTAGTTATTGCTATTATAGTGTTACGCAGTTATCAGACACGCCACAAAGCTTACAAGATTTCACCTAGTCCCAAGGTACTTCTAAGGTGAATGACATCAGCAGGCCTAGTAAAGTAGTGTGATGGGAAGTTTACAGGGTGGTACACAACACAAAATGGTATAACCCACACAGTATATGATTCTCACACAAACACACACAAACAAACAGTTGCCAGAATTGAAAACAGAACCTCTACCTATCTAGTTATTACTACTATAGTGTTACGCAGTTATCAGACACGCCACAGAGCTTACATGATTTCATCTAATCCCAAGGTACTTCTAAGGTGAGTGACATCAGCAGGCCTAGTAAGGTAGGGTGATGGGAAGTTTGCAGGGTGGTACACAACTCAAAATGGTATAACCCACACAGTATATGACACACACACACACACACACACACACACACACACACACACACACACACACACACACACACTTGCCAGTAATGCGATTAACCCCCTGCCTATCTACTATTATACTATAGTGTTACATAATTATTGCGCACGCTACAGAGCTTACTGGGCTGACAACTGGCCAAAGGTGCTGAGAACTGCACAGCTGAGGTAAACTGTTACAGGTGCCAGAAAGTCTGCCTTGAGTTTTTCCCTTAGATCTTGTTAGTTCTTTCTCTCCTGCACTGCAAATAGCCTAAAAGCTTTGCACTTCAACAGTTTTTTTATTAATTATTCTAGCACACCTGAGAACCATTAGCACTACTAGTTCCTCACGGAATTAGCTCCAGTACTTAGTAGTTATGATCACCACTCCTGGCACGATTACAGTGCGGTTCTTTGTGCTTTTGCCATTAACCTGGTCCACTTGGGCATTCTGAGGCACTGTTGCAAATGCCTCATATACACAGACTACCCTCTCCTCTAAGCTCCCAACACTCTGACCTGTGAGAAATACCCCTATATCACTGAATTGGATAATATGCACTCTCCAGCAAAGACTGGACTAGCTGGTCAAGAGGAGAAGGGTCAACACCTGCAACACATCACATGGAACACATACCCCTCCAGAACACCCATTATCACAGCTCTGACATACAAACAATAACCACACACCCACCTTCACAGAGACACTCAATAGACATTTACCCAAACAGCTGAAACCACCAAGACAGACACCCACTCAACCACTACAACACAACACAAACCACAAGACACATATCTGACCTACACAGTGTGCCCCTCAACCTAAGCCCCAAAGGCTAACCACCTTGTCTGATACAGTAATAATAAATAACCCAACAGTGATGCACACAGATGTCCCACTCACTAGGTTGAACATGGAGGAGGTAACAGGCAGCTGTCTATCAGGTGCCAGATTTCAACACATAACACACCCAGTCAGGTCACTCCACAGCAACTACAAGTATCACTCTGTCATCATCCATGGACTATATGAGAAGAGACAGGATGGAGCTTTCAGATTATGTGGGTCAGGCAGGTATGAAAGTAGCCCTGAGCAGTATACTACTGTCACCCAGAATGATACCGCAGTACAAACAACAAATGATTGACTTCAACAATTGGCTTAAGTGTCTGGTGTCACTCTCATGGGATCCAGTATCTGTCTACTTGGGATGACATGACTGACAGACTGCAATGGCTTGCCAGAGATGACCTGCATCTGTCATCCCTGGGTTTCCAGGTAATGGCTAAGTGCCTTGCCACCCATATAGTGCCTTTTTAGGCGGTGTTCCAAATGAAATTTCCACTGTAACAGCTATACATATATGCAATCTGAGGGTCATGCTTCTCAACACTAGACGTCTACATCTCGAGATGCAGCCACTCATATCAGTCCTCACAATTGAGAACATTGACATTTGTGCTGTAACAGAGACCTGGTTTACAACAGCAGACAGCACCACTGCACTACCAGCCTATAATGCATTTCACACCTGTCAGCTCCAAACCATGGACCACAGCTCCAAAGGTGGTGGTGTCTTCATATTAATAACAGATATGCACACATCCAGAGTAGTATCCCACCATAATACATCTGAGATACTTCAGGTATAACTGGCATTGGGTAATAGTGCAATCCAGGTCTTAGCCTGCTATACGACCCCATCTACATCCCTAGACTCTCAAGTTACATTCCTCAACACCCTGGAATCTATCAAAGTCCAAACAAACACTCTCATAGTAGGAGAGTTCAACTACCCCTCCATCAACTGGGAAAGATGCTCAAGCACCAATACACTGGCCTGATGCTTCCTGGAATTCATCAGTTCCAATGCCCTGAACCAGCTCATTCTGACACCCAGTAGAGGAAGCAACATCCTTGACCTGTGTTAATTACTAACATATGGGACTGTTGCTAGATCCAACATAGAGTAATCACCATGGAAATACACATATCACCCACACCCTCTGCAAAGGTAGCCACCTTTAAAAGCTTCTCCAAAGCTGACTTTGGACTCATAAGAACAGAGGTGGCTAACTTCATAGTACCCATGCCAATGGAAAATACCTTGCATGGCTGCTGAGTCATACACATATGCACTGTACAAACATGTACATCAATGCATGGAACTAGCCATACCCAACAGAATCATGACATTCTCCTCCAAACATTGAAGGGCAATCTGATGGTCATAACCTGTAAAACAGAAGGAAGAAAGTGTTGCAGAAAAAGGTGGAGTCCCAAAGAGTGGTAAAACTCCCTTATTACCCTCAACAACAACTTGAGATCCCTCATGAAATCATCTAAAGAAATCTATCCATTGATAATTATATCAAGAACCTCCATGCCAATAGCCAGAAGTGCTCTGAATTACTGCACAATGCTATCTCCTATACAGAGCCAACAGATATTCCCAACATTCTTGCCAACACATTCAGTGCCAACTTCATCCCTCTCTCCTCCCTCTCTCCCCCAGCAGAACAATCAGAATTCCAGGAAAATGCCAGGCACCCTGGATTACTGCTGCCCAGATTACACCTGCATTGTCCACAGGCAAGAATACAGCTTTCATGGGACCCCACATTATCCGTGGGTGTGTTCTAAATGAGCTACATAGATACCTGGCACCACATCTGTGTGCCCTGTTCAGTCACAGCATCACCTCAGGCTTTGTTCCTTCCAAATGGCACACTGCTACAGTCATCCATCTCCATAAAGGTGTGGCAACTACAGACCCAGAGAATTATCAGTCCATTAGCCTGATAG
The DNA here is from genome assembly GCF_019279795.1 of Protopterus annectens. Taxonomy (NCBI): domain Eukaryota; kingdom Metazoa; phylum Chordata; order Ceratodontiformes; family Protopteridae; genus Protopterus; species Protopterus annectens. The sequence goes on along the minus strand of NC_056739.1, from coordinate 1,677,513,751 downwards.
TTCTGATATGTACAGCTATGGAGTGCATTATCAGGGACCTGATCGACAAACATATAGGTAATCTCCTACCTCTGGACCCCACACAGTTTGGCTTTGTGAAAGGGAGATTACGCCTGCTCTACCTGGTTGGCTTCTTTGAGTGAGTCACCAGGGCTGTGTATGACAGTAAGTAACTGCATACAGCCTACATCAATCTGGCCAAGGCTCTTGATACCATTCCTCAGTCAGGAATTATGGATGAACCCACCCAACTAGGCATCAACCCCTATATCACTAGGGGGTTGCAAACTGGCTCACAGATAGGACACACAGTGTGAAAGTAGCGAGCTCCAAGTCAGACTGGCATTTGGTCATGAGTCGAGTCCCACAGGGATCAGTCCTGGGCACTCTCCTGCTCAACATCTACATCTCAAGAGTCCAGGCCAACACAAAGGAACACTGTCTGACCAAGTTCACAGCCAATTTCAAGCTGGGAGCCATAATTAACTCCATGAGTGATGCAGACATCCTACAGAAAGGTGTCACTGAGACCACTCACTGTGGAAACCATGGCCTGAAGCTCAACACCACAAAATGCATCAACAGCCCCTTTGGTAAAATCTCAGTGCCCACTAAGTACCACATTGATGGGAGCCCAATGAACACTGTAGGCATTCTTAGATATCTGGGGACACAGGCTGACAGGTACCTCTCCTTTAACCACCACATTGCCACTGTGGTCAGGAAATCCTTCTATGTGGCACATCTCATTACCAAGGGTTTTGTATCCAGGAAGAAAGAGGTCATCATCTATTTGTACTCTTCCCTCATTAGACCAATCATCAAGTATAATGGCCCATTTAGCATGTACCTCACTAGACACCTGCAACAGCTGGAGAGGCCACAGAAGTACCTCATAAAGAGGATCCTAGGCATTAAACACATGTCATAAACAGACTCGGAAGACTCCAGCTATTGTCTGTCTCATATCACTTACTTAGACGCACTCTCTGCTTGACATGCAAAGCCATGTTTGACTCAGCTATTTCACAAATGCTACATCTAAAGACATCCCAATCTTTCTCCACCACACACTGCAGGGACCTTGTCCTCATTACCACAATCCACACAACATTGTGGAGGGACAGGTTCCTCACCGAGAGACTGGAGATACCCTGGAATAGACTTCCCATACATGTCAAGCAAAGAACCTTGATGACCCTGTTGCAGAGAGATCTTCATGAGTGGATGGGTAATAGAAAGTTCACTCCAGGGATCACTCCAGTGGTTCTACTTGTTGGAGGCACTGGGAGCTAATGTTGGGTGGCACAATGGGAGGGCACTTCTATGGGCTAGGCTTGTAATGGCTCCAAGGCTGTTAACCTAGTACACACCTATGAACCTATAAGGGGAGTGACATCAGCATGACTGATAAGGTAGGCCAATCGGTGGGTAACTCAGAATACTTTTTCCTACAAACATACACACATACACACACAGTTATACACCCACACACACATTTGTGAGGTCTGATAGTAGAACCCCTGCCTATCTAGTTTTTTTGTACTACAACGTTATACAGTTATCGCATGCACTACAGAGCTTACTAGGCTGACAGATGGCCAAAGGTGCTGATAAGGGGAATGACATCAGCATGACTGATAAAGTATGCCAGTGGGTGGGAAACATCAAAATTCTTCTTCCTACAAACATGCACACTTTCACACACATTATACACTCACACACACATTTGCCAAATCTGAGAGTAGAACCCCTGCCTATCTAGTTATTTGTACTATAGTATTTCACAATTATCACATCCACTACAGAGCTTACTGAGCTGACAACTGGCCATAGGTGTTGATAAGGGGAATGACATCAGCAGGAGTGATAAAGTAGGGCAGTGGATGGGAGATTTATCAAAATACGTCTTCTTACAAACATGCGCACATGCTCATTTGCCAGATCTGATATTACAACCCCTGTCTAGCTAGTGATTTGTACTATAGTGGTACTCAGTTATCACACATTCTACAGAGCTTACTGGGCTGACAGCTAGATAAATGTGGTGATAAGGGGAATGACATAAGCAAGACTGATAAAGTGGGGCAGTGGGAAGTGTTGTGGGTAGGAATGGCTTAAAACTCTTTCACCTACAAACAAACACTCATCCCTTCACTCTCACATACAAAACTGTCACATGCACACAGTTGCCAGTATTGAGATTAGAACCCCTATCTATCTAGTTATTTGTACTATAGTGTTACACAGTTATCACACATGCTACAGAGCTTGTAGGAGTGATCAGTGTCCAATGCTACTTCTAAGGTGAATAAAAGCAGCAGATCATGTGAAGTAGGGCAATGTGAAGTGTACTGAGTGAGAAGAGTCTCCTAATACTTGGACCTATGGAGACACACACACACACACACACACACACACACACACACACACACACACACACACACACACACACACACACACACACACACACACACGCACACACAGGCAGGTGATGTAATATTATAAACTCAGCCTCAGTACTGTTACACAATGGGGCTCACCTTTTATGCTGGCACATATAACTGTTTACAACTGATATGACACTGTCCACAGCAGGACATCACTGTATGCCATTCAGGGTATCCATGTGTGTGACTCACTCTGTCTGTGTTCCCCTGTGTATCTCTCTGTATCACTGTCTGTCTCTCTGTTCCCAACATCTATGTGTGTGTATGCTTGATATATATCTGTTGCCATATATATATATATATATATATATATATATATATATATATATATATGTGTGTATATATATATATATATATATATATATATATATATATATATAGGTGTGTGTGTGTGTATCTCATGCAACAGATGCAGTTATATCACATATGGGCCACCTACAACTAGCTGAGGGTAATCCTGTTTGATGTGCATGTGTGTAGGGACAGCTGAGGTGTACATAGCTGTCTGTATGCATGGATATATATACACAATACTGTCATATATTCCGATGTGGGTTCCAACATGTCCTGTGAAGTGTAGGAGCATGTCCAGTGTGACCTTCTATAGTTAGGGTGGGAGTCCACTCCAGAGATAGGTGTACTCCAGTCCAGGGTGTGCTACAGCCATACCTCTCAGGAGTACACAGGACTTTCCTCAGGGTACTTGTTTTGATTAGCAGACATTTTCTGACATATCTGTAATCTGAAACTGCAATGTATTGTGTCATTACCTAGTGTCAGACATCCTCAGATCATCACAGTGCTTTACCACAGGAATACTAGTTGTATGATACGTAGACCAATATTATGAAGGCAGCTAGGTAAATTCTTGCCCAACCAGGCCATTTTTGAGTTGTGGCTACAGCCAGTGTAGTAATAACACACAGCTGTGTACACAGTCCAGAAACCTGGTGATATACTGGCTGGGGATCTCCTGCTTGTGTGGTATCTTTTTAACCTGACATGTCATATCCTTGTGTGTGCATACCTCTGGCCTGCACATTTTTTGGCAGGATGTCCAGGTGTTTGCCTAGAGGTTTCATCCTTTCTACATAAACTTGTGTTTTTATGGCAAGTTAATTACATATAACTGAAGTGTCATGTTACTAAATAATACATACATTACTGCTTCAGAATACATAACCTTCAGACCATTCCTGCTACTGCAAACCCCTCACTCTACCAACTTTCTCAGTATGAAAGGGTGATATTTACAACACATGCCTATCTTTGTGCCTTTGTTCCACTTTTATTTCTGCCCTTGTCCAGACATTTTGCTGCCAGAGGTTGTGAGTTATAGGTGTGGGTACAGAGTGCATTCAACTGTGCAGGCATGTCCATTATTTGTAAAAGCAAACATAAGTAAAAGTATTATTCAGATTGACCACTGGCAACAGTACCACAAAGCACTTATATTCACAAATGCCTTGCCACCTCTGCTACACGTCCTTCAAGATGTCACTAATATGTGTAGTATATTCCACATAGCATTGTGACATCCAAGTATGTTAGTGGCAGAGCAGTGAGTATCACTGACATGCATAATAGTTGGCACTGCAGTTATCTGCACATGGCCCTGTCAAAGGCAGCACTGTACCTAGGGCAGTACAAGACGACTGCCAGGAGAACATGCTCGCCAGATCCAAACAGTATTAACCACACATACACATAGCTCGTTGACCCCTGCATAATGTGGACAAGCAATATGTTTTCATGTGTATTGGAACAGCCTTGCCAATGTATGCTATGCTGCTATTTCCATGCAAACATATATGTTACTGCATTTGTATGGGTATATGGGGAGCACACCTGTCAACTGGACACATTTGCACAGACTGTGCTGATATTTGCTTTACATTTTGGATCCATTTACCATACTATTGTGCCCTGTCTTGGGGACTGGAGGCATATCAGTAAAGAGCCCAGGTCAGATTGTACTGGCATACATTTGAGTTTCAGACTTCTTACCCTTCATAGCCTTACTGCAGCTGCAGGTCTTGCTGTGCTATCAGTGATGAGTCTGTATGGGGTTAATTCAACATTGCCACCATTTGTGTGCATTTACCAGATATTTCTCTATGGTTTTCTACAGCTGACTTGCTGTGTGGGTGTGAGGGGTGGTTATGGGACCCCCACCCTGACACCCATGCCTGTGACCTATAACCCCCAAATTAGTTATCCCCACACATATACTGCAGTAGGATTTGCCATTTTGGGTACAACTGCATAGGGTGTGGAGACCAGTTTTGGCCACACAGTTCCTGGTGTCTCACATAGCTGTCAGTTGTGTGCTGCTATCCCAGAAGGCCACCCCATTCCCTTGCATGCATGCAGCATTAACATAAATATGCTAGCAGAACAAACTATTCCATTCATTTATTGTTTAGAAGACTTACTTACCCTGTGCTTGCAGCAGTTGTGAGGACGGTGCTTGATGGCCTTCTATGTTGGATGCACACAGTACACTGCCTACACATGGTAAGTTACAGGAAATGTGATGTGTGTGTCATCCATTTTGCTGTGTATGTAAGTCAGAGAGAGGTGTCATTCCCTGGGGTCCCTACAGTGCCAGTGTGTGTGCTATGCGTTGCCTCTTTGCCAAGGCCAGGGCATACTGGGCACTCCTCCATCTGCCTACAGGAGCAAACACAGGGGCCTCCTCATGTGAGTTCTTCTGTGCCTGTGGGGACTTTGGCAATAGTGGTGGGCTGTGTTCCCCTCTGTTGGTTGTAGCTTGGTTCTGAGTTGAGGCCGGCACAGCTCAGCAATTTGCTGAAATATGTCTCTGTCCACCGTGTAGTGCTCTACTATATTCAGATCATGTAGCCCCTGGTAGGTTACCCTGGATCTGAATACTCTTCTCCTCCTCCTTGGTCTGTGGTGGTTGTCAGCATCATCCTCCTCTCCCCTGTCAGTCTCTAGCACACACTGATGTATCAAAGCAATGGCAACCCCTAACATGTTTACAGTTAAAATTTCACTACATGTATACACCAATGGTGCAGAGTTTGTGGGAAAAAAAAGACTCTAAGGTGTTTCCACACTTTATACTTTTGGGCTGCAGATGCTGCCTATATGATTGGTTGACTATGATGCATTCCAGCTGCCACCTATATTACTCATGGCTTTGTTTTGTCCACTGTGAGTGTTAGAGGCATTAGTGGTAATTTGTGCATGATTGCCTTTATTCTGCTGTTGCCCTTTTTTAATTATTTCTTACTTAAATCTCATCCCATTTTCAGCTATGCAGCCACCTGGCAGCTGTATTATTGTGTGCTTTGCATGGCCCATTGTGAGTTGCAACAGTCACATATTAGTGATTTCTACTTCATTTCTCCTTTATTGTGCTGTTGCCCTTTATTTTTATTTTACATCCCCTCCCATTTTCAGCTAATTAGCCACCTACCAGCTGCGTTATTGTGTGCTTTGCATGGCCTATTGCGAGTTGCAAGAGTCCCATATTAGTGACTTCTACTTCATTTCTCCTTTATTGTGCTGTTGCCCTTTATTTTTTTACATCTCCTCCCATTTTCAGTTATGCAGCCATCTCCAAGCTCTATTATTGAGTGCTTTCAATGGCACATTGTGGGTTGCACCATCCCATATTGCTGATTTGTACTGCATTTCCCTTGTTCTGCTATTTCTCTTTTTTTTTCCTATATCCTTCCTGTTTAAGCCCCAGCGCAAGATGCAGACCCATTTAGCTAGTGAAAATGAATGCAAGAAATGGCCCTCCCCTGGGTGCGAATATACTCCTCAGTTCATGGAATATGACTATACAGCCTCAAACCCAACCTCTCACTTAGCTGTGCTTAGCTAAGCACAAACCAGGGCAATGAAGCTCCAATGTGCTTACAGCAACCATGACACACACCCTTTTCATGTTGGTTGCTCCTCATACCTACATGATGGTGTTACAGCACCTACACGGTTAGGTGCAATATGATACTTAGAAGAATTTTGTGATTCAGTGTAAGTCCCCTTATTAACATACCCCACTGCCTTAATCCATAGTTACTGCATTACAGAAGAGCCTTCCCCCCTTAGCAAACACTGTTCCCTGCCATTGTTTTGATTATGTTTTCCATTGGCTATAATGGCAAAATGCAGGTTTCCCCTAAAATTGACTTTTCGCATTGATTTTTTTATTTTCCCCATGATCCCGTTTGCGCGGCTCTTCCATGTGCATAAATGGCCGAGCTCGGCCAAAAAATAATAAACTTTTATTTTTCAAAAAATAAAACACTTTAACATGCCAATGGCCATATATTTGGCCATTGGCATGCCAACAGGTTAGGGTACATACTTTACATGCTTTTATTGGAGCTGTTATGGCTCCATTTTCATTTTTGTAGAAATGTATTCGGCTTGTAGCCAAATGCATTTCTGCAGCTTACACTGTTCCTGCATGACTATCTGCCTGCTTCCTGGATTGCTAATTCACCTCATTTGCATGGTTCTCACCAGCAAATTAGGTAATTAGCATCCTATGTGGGTTTCCATGCAGGAACAGTGTAGGGACGATCATGCACGTTAAAACTACACGTTCCTGGATCAATCGGTGGCCATATTCCGTGCATGGAAATGATCATTTCCTGAATCCTGGTTTTTGTTTTTTGTTTTCTTTTTTTTTTGCTTTCTTTTTTTAAGACAAAATAATCAATCCTTGCCATCTTCTGGCAAGCAGATAACAAAAAAGACATGGCAGGAAGGAAATAATAAATACAAGGATCCTTTAAAAAAGGGACAGACTGTTCTTTCAGAATGAACATGCCAGCATTCCATTCCCTCCTGTCGCTACATCTCTAAGTTTGTTCCATAGGCTGGCTCTTAATCTTTCCCTTTGTCAACAGATTGTTTCAGACTCTTTGGTATTATTATTGGTTTAGGAGGGTTTCAGTTGTCACTGAAAACACATACCTCTTTTCAGTAGAGCCCCACCCTACCCTCCAAACCAGAGAGAGTTTTTTCCTCAGGTTCCTCAACACATGCTTATCCTTGAAGTCGTACTATCAGTGCATTTAGGCCAAAGGAAGGAAAGTTTCTACTCCAGAATATTTCTGGTTTCAAAGAACTAGCTTTCCTGAAGATTACTTCTAGATCTTTCCTTTCTCAAATGGTTAGTGAAAGTACCAACATTCAAAATGTTGACCCATCAGGGTGTGTTACCAGTCATTCCTCTTCTATGTTTTATGGTAAAGATTAGTTGTGTAAAATCTTACCATATCCATAGATTTCCTTCTCTTTCATGTTGCAGTATTCTTACTGTGGGATCCTCTACCTCAGGCAACCCGAACATCTGGCTCCTATGCAAAAGCTTAAGCCTGGTTGCTGCCAGGTGCATGGGATGTCACATGCAGGGCCATAAACCATGGATCTTAAATATGATGTCTGCACACACAGACCTCAGAACTGACTGCCTATTTGGACAAAGTGTAAGGAAATCAAGGAAAATGCCATCTAGACAAGGTAAATGTAATGAAGGGGGTAGGTGGATAGGAAGGAATACTGCCACATGGAAAAAGAAGGACATCTATGGTTATGGTAAGATGCTACACAACTAATCTATGTCCTTCTGTTCCCATGTTGCAGTATGCTTACTGTGGGAGAGTGCCACAGCTAAGAAGTGGAAGGGGTCATGGAAGAGAATGCAGTTTCCAGCAAACCATGCAGGATTGCCCTTGCAAATCCTGCCTTGGCTCTGGAGACAAGGTCCAATTTGTAATGTTTGTTAAAGGTATGCATGGGGGACCACATGGCTGCCTCAAGAATGGTGGCTGTGTATATACATTTGTGGAAGACTCCAGAAGAGGCCGTGTCTCTTGTAGAATGTGTCTTAACATTATAATTCAAGTCTTTGCAATGGTAAGAGTAGCAGAAGGAAATAGTTTTTCAAATCCAGGAAGATATAGTTTGTTTGGATACAGCCTTCCCCAGGGCCCTGGGGTGAAAGGACACAAGGAGCTGATTGGACTTTCTAATGGCTTTGGTTTTTCCAGATCGAACCTTAACTCTTTCACTCCAATGGAGCTCAGGAAGTTTGCATTGTTACTTCCAATGGGTGGAGCCTAAGCTTTTTGACAGAATCAAATTAGGTCCTCACATTTCAAACAAATGTTCATAACTCTGGAACCATAGGGAATATGAAAGAAGTGTAAATGGCAAACTATTCAGCACAAACTATTTTTATAGAGGTAGTATTCTTTTGGTTCTAGGTCTTAAACTGAATGTTATAAGTCACAGTAAACTCAGTAACTATTACAGTTGTAATATTTTATAAACAATCTCAGCAACCACTCAAGTTACACATATACTGTCAGCAGCATTTTATTCATCTAGCTAAGAGCTTTAATATGAGGCTAAAGAGGTTTTGTCTGCTACATGTTTGTTGAGATATTTAGAAAAATGTGAAAATTACATCCATATAAATTAATATCATAAAAACAACAGTTAATATCTATTTATCTGCACTAGACAGAGGTCAAATATTAATGTAGTTGAGTTTGCCATTGTGTAAGCTTTAAGATGAAATATTTTAAAACCTTGTACATAGCATGGTTTTGGAATTATTGATGCAAATATGAACAAGCGATATTTGACGCCTAAAGTCGTCAGTAGGAGTTAACTGCAGATGCACATGGAGGTGACACTCTGATGTAATGAGTTAATTGTCTGTGAACATCAAGGGACTGGACTACTCTCTCATTGTCATTTTGAGGAGAGGGAAAGAAGGTGGGTAAATGAATGGACTGATTCAGGGACATCTCATTGACCACTTTGGGCTTGAAGGAAAGATTGGTGCAAAGGGTCAACATATCTTTGTGGAAGATTGTGTAGCGTGGAGATGCCATGAGTCCTTGTAGCTCAGAAGCTCTCCTAGCAGAAGTAAGGGCTACTAATAGGACAGTTTTCCATGTGCACATCTGCAGAGAAACAGAGCTTGCTGGTTCAAAGGGAGCAATTGTGAGTTTCTCTTGTTTTGTAGTTTAAGTCGCAAGGGGGTGGAATAGGTTTCTTTGGTGGCCTGACATGGAGAATCCCTTTTAAGAATAGTTTGACCTCCAGTCTGGAAAGTAGATGTAGATTTAAAGGTAATCAGGCAGAAATAGCAGATAAGTGTACTATCACTGAAGAATATGAAAGCTCTGATTTTATGAGCTCACACACATAGGCTAGGTCGTGTGGGAACATCTACTTGGAAGGGGTCCCTTTGCCTTTGGAGACACCATTTGCAGAACCTTTTCCATTTGGAAACATAGAATCTCTTGGTAGTGGGTTTCCTGGCCTCATGCAGGATGGATAACAAGTCCTGTGAGTACCTGTGTCTGAAGGGAATCAAGAGTTTATCACCCAGAACATTACAGCCGAGTGACGCCTCCAGGTGCATCTGCAGTTACCGCCTACTGCTCCTCTAGGCGTCAAATATTGCTTGTTCATATTTGCATTAATAATTCCAAAACCATGCCCTATACGAGGTATCATAATATTTTATCTTGAAGCATACATGATGTCAAACACAATTGTATTGATATTTGACCTATGTCAGTGAGTATTTGTTAGAATTGTAAGGTGATAACTTTATTTTTTAAAGACTCAAGCCACTCCCACTAGGAGTTAAAGGTGCACAATCAAAAGAGATGTACTGGAGGGAATGACGCAGAACATCTCCAGGTGTGGGTGAATGAGAGATCCCTTCTGCTTTGCGAGCAGGTCCACCTTGTGCAACAACTTGTCATGATTGTCCTTGGCAAGAGACTGAAGAAGGGAGAACCAATGTTGCCTTGGCCAATAGGAAGTCACTAGCAAGATTTTTGTCTTGTCCCTCTGGATTTTTAGAAGGACTTTCTGAATGAGTGGGAACAGAGGGAAGGCATAAAGACACAGTCCCTTCCATGAGATGGAGAAGGCATCCACTTGCCAGGACAGTGAGGAGGGATCCCTGGAGCAGAATAGCTGCAATTATCTGTTCTGGGGGGAGGCAAACAGATCTATTTGTGATGTGCTCTACTGGTGGGCAATGTCTAAGAACACATCTCTGTACAACATCCACTCAGGATGCAAAGATAGAAGGATCTGCTGAGGGCATCCACCTGATGGTTGTTCTGGGAATGTAATGTAGACTACCTGCAGTGTAATGTACTGAGAGTGTATCTTCCATGCCTGCATTGCTAGCCTGCAGAGTAGTTAAGACCTGCCCCCCCCTCCCATTTGCTGATGTACCACATCACGGTTGTATTGTCTGTGAGGATCTGGAGGGGACTTGGCTGCATTAGAGGGAGGAAGGTTTGTAGGGCTAGATGGAGCACAGCCATCTCCATTATGTTGATATGTTTTTCTCTGGAGTGATGGCTCACATTGGGCCTGCACCTTGAGGCTGTTCATAGTTGCCCCCCACTCTAGATTGGTGGCATCTGTGGACATGCATTGTATTGGGTTGGTAGGTTGCAGAGGTAGGCTTGGGTTCTGGTGCACTTGCTGGATCCACCAACTCAATTCTGTCTTCAGGCAGGGTAGGAAAGGTACCTAAAAGTCCAGGGGGTGGCTGTGTTGTGACCAGATGTTTTTTAGGTACCACTGGAGCTTCCTCATATGTAGCCTGGCTAATGTAGCATAGTGATAGCAGCAGCCATGAGACCTAGGAGATACATGAACTGCCTGTTTCAGGTATGGGTGACCAGGAGGAGTTCATGGAAGTAGGTGACTAGGGAGGATACTTTGTTGTGAGGAAGGAAAGCCTTCATCAGGTCGGTCATTATCCTGCAGCCCAGGAATGTTTTGTCTTGGGCTAGGGCAAGAGTTGATTTTGCCAGCCCAGGAATGTTTTGTCGTGGGCTGGGGCAAGAGCTGATTTTGTCAGGTTGAGGGTAACCAAGATCTGGAGCAGGGACATAGTGAATACTAAGTGTTTCTTGAGAATGGATTTCTCCTCTTTTTGGAGGCATATGTCATCTAGGTGGTAGAAGACTTGAATGCCTTTTGTTCTGCAGTAATCTACTGCTGGGACTAGGCACTTTGTGAAGACCTTTGGTGCAGTAGATAAACCTATGGTCAAGGCAGTAAATTGATAGTGTGAAGATGGTCCAGCAAAACGCAAGTACTTTATGTAGTTTGGATGAATGAGTATGTGAGGTATGCCTCCTTTAAGTCCAAAGTGGCCATGGATGCTTTGGGTGGCAATAGTGGAAGATTTTGTAGTGATAACATTCTGAAGGAAGGGACCTTTAGAAAAGGGTTTAGGAAGGAAAAATCCATAATGTGCCTCCAATGGCCATCCTTTATGGTACTAGGAAGAGCCCGGAGTGGAACCCCATTCCTTTCTGGCCTGAGGGGACACTTTCTATGGTCCCTAGAGTGAGTAGATCTTGGATGACCTGAGGGATTAGGTGAAGCTGGTTTCTGGGTGGGAAGGGGATGTCTTGTGAAAGGGCCTTTCCTGTCATGACATGAAATATCCTTTTTTCACTATTGCTAATACCCAACGGTCAAAAGTGACTTTTTTTCCAGAAAGGTAGGCAGTGAGAGAGGCTGGAGGAGAGGGGGAGGTGGCTGAGGCAGTCATGCATTATTGTTTCTGTCTGGAAAGGGGTGCCTGGCAGTAGGTTGAAAAAGGGCTACCCTTGGGGAAGGTGTCTTTCTAGATCTTTTTCTGTGTCTAGAGGAGGAGGAGGTGGATGGGACTTGGGCACTTCTGACAAAGGTGGTTGTTAAGAAAATGTATAACTGTAATGTGCATTTAGGGTTAAAAAGTAATTAATACGTTCATTCTGCTTATTCTGTGTGAAATATGTGCAGCTGCAGGAGACCTTGATAAGAGAACAATTGACGCCTGAAAGTCTACCATAATCAGCAGAATATGTATTGAGGCCAGGGTTGTATCTTGACCCTAGGCAAATGTATCATATCAGAACTGGACAGCTGAAGGAGTGTGAGAAACAAGGGAGGGCTAAAATTAGCCCAAGACCAGGTTGTTTTTCTCAAACATATTTTTGCAAGACAGCGATTTTCTCACTATGTCAGCAGTAAATCTAACAATATCTTCTTGTGTACATACAGAGAACTGTATAAGAACAGCATGCTGAACTATGGAAAATCAGACAAACCTTGTACTTACATGCTTTGTCTCCTTGCTGCAAGTAATAAAGGGTGCCTTACTTGAACCTTATGTGCATTGATCTTTGTGTTTTCCTTTACAGTGGTCATGGCAGGGTAGTTTCTGCAAAATCTGGGGATGGAAGAGACCAGTAAATGTTTGAGGTGCTGAAGTTCTTTGCTTTTTTTTCCTGGAGGCTTTTGAACAGTTCAGCAGACCGTTTGCTAAACAGGAAAATGTTGTCAAGTGGGGCATCTAAGATTTTGGTTTTAAAGTCCTCAGGAAGGGGCTGAAGCTTGAGCCAGGAATATCTGCACAGTACTGAGGCTGAAGCTGCAGACCTAGTGGAGGCCTCAGCCACATCATAGTTGCACTTTATAGAATGTCTGGTAAACTGTGATGCTAAGGACAGCTTAGATGCTACCTGAGATTTGCTAAGAGAGTCAGGCATGGAGGAAAGCAATGTGGATGCCTGAGAATCCAAGTCTAGGGCATATTTGAATTTGACCATGTGGGTCTGATAATTGATAGCCCTGAAAGCCAGAGTGGAAGATGTGTACATCCTTTTCCCCAGTCTGTCCATGACCTTGCTGTCTTTGTCTGATGGCAGAAGGGAGGAGGAAGGCATTAGTCTGGACTGTTTGTCAGGGGCCGCTGCAATGACTGCCTAATCTGCCATTGGTTGCCTAATGAAGAATTTGTGCTCATCAAGGTGTAGGGTCTTTGAGGTGGATGCAAATACATCTAGGTAAGCTGGAATCACGTTGGGGGGGGGGTATAGCAGAGGGGGAGACTGACTCCACATGAAGTAGTTCAAAACATCTCTTTTGAACCTTGGTCATCTGAGTTGCATCCCACTTGATATACTCCCTCATTTTAGCAATTGTTTCCCCAAAAGAAATGTCTTCAGGGGAGGGAGTCTCCCTCTAGGGAGTCCTCATCTGCAGAGACTAGTAGTGCAAAAGAGAAGCTAACTGGGATGTGTAGGTAAGAGATTCATCTGAGGAAGAAGAAGGAGAGTCTTCCTCCTGGGTGTAATTGGGATGAATGGAAGCAGCTGAGGCTAGCCTGGAGCTGAGAGCAGGCAATGTGGCAGCAGGAGAAGCTGAAGGTCTAAAAGCCGTAAGGGCCTGAACCAAAGACTGTGAAAAAGCATGCCAGTCTGGTTGGTGTACAGAGGAAGTAGATAAATGCTTGTTTTTTTTATTCCTCTTAGAGGGGTAGACTTAGTAGAAAGAGTGGGCCAAGTACCAGGCATCTGGCCTGTAGGAGACGATTCAAATTCCTGGACTGTGGGCGGGCATCTGCAGGAGCCTGATTCCCCTTCGACTTTGGCTGAGGCGTATATCAGAATGACTTCAGAGGACGTGCATATCGGTGTTTCCGAGGCAGCTTCCACGAGGGTAGTTGCTGAAATTACTGGTTCTAGCAGATGTCCCTCAGTTCCTAGATTGGTGGCTGGCAGAATGCCTGATGACGGAGGGGCAGAAGTGATAGGCCTTGCAATCCTGGCCTTCTTTTTTGGGTGGCTTCCTCTCAATGGCCAACTCAGGATCCATACGTAGGGTTAAGTGCTTAAGTCACAGGTTCTTGAGCTAAAGTTTTAGGGTTGCCAGAAGACTATGAAGGGTTTTTGGAATGAACGACTGGCAGATGCTACAGGTGGTGTGGTGTGTTCCTGGCCCAAGCAGAACAAACAAAGTTTATGTGAGTCCTAGTGCAGAATCTGATGTCCACACTTACATTTTCCCTTTCTAGCAAACATCAGCTAAATAGGAAGGGCAAAGCAACCAAAGCTCAAGCAAGGAAAAAGGAAATTCCCCAATGGGCTACTTATCTGAAGACATCTTCAAGAGTGAGGATTGAAGCAATCGATCTGATGTTCAACTGCAGCAGAGAAGTTTTGAGATCTGTTTGTACAGATGTCAAAGGGCCCATGGTTTATGGCCCTGTGTATGATGTCTCACACACCTGGCAGCAACCAGGCTTAAGATTTTGCATAGGAGCCGGACGTTCGGGTCACCTGAGGTGGAGGATCCCACAGTAAGAATACTGCAACATGGGAATAGAAGGACATCATTAGATACTTCTCATCAAATTCCCATAGATAAAGGTTTCAGGAAATTTCTCAGCTTCTGTGTCTGGGTCACATTATAATTTTCTGCATGTCTGGGTCACATTATCATTTCTCTGCATTTTTGGATGACATTATCTTTTCTTTGCATTACCCTTTGAGCTAGCTGCAGTTCCTAGGGTGTTTCCAAAATGTCTAGCTCCAGAGATAAGCCCATTGTAGACTACAAGGCAATCACATGTGTTCTTGTTTAGACAACTTGCTCATCTTTGCAGAGGCTTTTTTCAGATGCTAATAGTCCTTATCATGGGTTTCTTCACTACTTACCAATCTCAGCTTCCATATAAAAGTTTAAAAATCCTCTGTAACTCTGTCCCACAGGATTGTGCTTTTAGACTGCCTTTTAGATATGTCTCTTCAAAGGCATTCCTAGCACAGAAAAAGCTGAATTTGTATCTGGAAATGTTCCTTATCCTTTCCTATCAGGCTGAGACTTCAGCCAGATAATACCTCAGGATTCTAGAGTTCATTGCTTCTGTGATTCTTTTGATTTTACCAGACTATACATGAGAAAAATCCAATGTTAAAAAAAATAAAAATAAACCAATATATTTTCAATATTCTCATCCTCTGGGATTTTCAGATTCCAGTTATGGATTTTATTAAGAAAGAGCTACATTGGTGAAGGCAATAAGATACCTCAGTTTTTGCTGGGGAAGCAATTTCTATGGTGGTAAATGTGCTACATAAACAAAGAGTGGGGTACCAGGTCCTTCTCCTCTGCAGGCTAGCTCTGCTAGCTTGGGAGTTAGCTCTAAAGCACTGTTTAGCCCTCCAAGCATTTTACATATATCCAGAGCAAAATATAGTGGCAGCCAAGCTGAGCAAGACCAGGATAGACCTTCAGAAATGGAAAGTGAACAAGGAGGGGTCTTCCAGGAATGGATCCAGTTGGGGATAAACTCAAACAGAGTTCACCTCCTTTCAAAACAGACAATTAAGTAAACTTTGCACAAAGACTCCTTGCAGGCAGAGTCTATATTATTCATTCGACAGGTTAGGTTGTCAAATGCTCAATGATCGACAGCTAAGCGTCAAAGTTTCAAAATCGCGAACAGCCACATAAGCGAATTCTTTCCTTGGGAAAGAATTTGCTTGGTCGTTAGCGGGGATTTGCCCTTTCCCCAATATAGAGCAATCTCAGAGTTGGTATATTTAGTAAGGGTGTATGCTGGGGTCACAGCCCCCCATGTTGGGGGGTGTGGGGGGTGAAACCACCCCACTATATTTAGGTTGAAAAGTGTATTTTATTTCCAGACAGCCTAGTGAATTCTTTCCTGAAGAAAGAATTTGCGTATATGGCCATTTGAGATTTTGAAACTTTGATGCTTAGGTGTTGATCATTAAGCATTCAACAACCTAAGCTATCGATGAAATAATGTAGACCCTGCAGGCAAGCCTGTAAACCAGATGCAGGCTCATTCCTGTGGTTGGGTATGTTCTTGTATGCATTTAAACCCTTTCCACTAATAGCCATGGTCATTCCAAAGATTCAGGAAGACTCTCCAAAGAATTATTGTGATAGCTTCCTTCTGGCCCAGACAACATGGATTCTCCCTTCTTATGGAATTGGCCAGTGGCAACAGCAACAAACTTCCTCAAAGATTGGATTGACCCACGCAAAAGTGAAATTTGATATACACTGATTTCAAACAACTTCAGCTGACTGCTTGGATAATTCAGATTTAATGGATGATTCAGATTTAATACTTTTTACGCACTAGGAAATCATGTTCATCAGTGGCGAAGATTTTCTAGTTGATGCCTGTCATATAACTAGGGCCCTGTACATGATTATCACCTCTGATACTGAAATACTTTTGTGCGTTACTATTCTATGATCTGTTTAATCCTTTGGCAAACAGTATTTATCAGCCATTTCAGCATACCTACCTGTGGATCCTCCTGTTCTTCATTTCAGACTTTGCTCAAGCTGTTTTACAAAGATATTGTACTCGTGATATGTAAGGTCAACCTTTATTCAGGTGACAACTTTCCCAGCAAAAGGTAAAGATCCCATTTATTTCTGTCAAAATTTGAATCAGCTGTTCTGCCTGTTTTGAGGGGGTTTTTTTGGTAGATTAGCTGGTTTATTGCTGTTGACATCTCTAAGAGAGTATCTGGGTTTCAATCATTCATGGTGAGCTCACAGTTTTGCTTTTCAAGAGTTATCTGTAGAAACAATCACCCATATATATCTTTATTACTTTCAGAGTGTATCTCTATTCTAACCATCAGTCTCCCTCATTTCTCTCAGAATTTGAGTGACAGGGAGAATATGTTCTATAAACTCTGGTCATGCTTTTGGAAATTGGGTATTATCTTGTCAATGTAGGAAAGCTATACAAATGTGAAATTCCCAGTATAGGACTGAAAAAGGGCAACTTGTGTTGATTTAGGCAATTAAATGTGTCCTTACAACAGCTTTCCTTGTTATTCCCACCATGGTAAGACAGTTCTAGTACATTCTAACAGAGTTTTGTTTTCTTTGATAGATTATTGGAAAGGGTGGACTCTAGAAGCACTCTAGAGGCAACTGCATGCTCTTCTGTACATATGTACATACTTTTTACAAAGCGTTACATGCTAGATTCCATTTCCAGGTCCATAACTGGCTTTGACAGGACAATCCTCCAGGGGCTGATGGATACTTATCCTTTTTTCCTAGGTTGGATAGGCTTTGTTAATAAATGCATATAGCCAAAAGGCTACTATAGAAGTGAGAATGATGAACATAGTACAGGTGTGCAAATTGCACTTATCATAAAAGTAGTTGCTCGAATTTCTCACTGCTACATTCGCCATACTCACCCACTATCCATCTATGTCTGAATACAGTTAGTTATTGTGATATAAAGTTATTTATTACTGATATATTTTTTAGAGTAATAGGATGAGTATGTTCTGTCTGTATGAGCCAGAAAGTCCTGAAGATTTCTTTACTATAAATGCAGATTTTCCTCCACTTTCCTGTCCAGTCAGAGTGAAGGTTTGAGAGGGAACCAGGGCATTGTGAAGCTGGTCAGTTGTTGTTTCCAGAGCAGGAAACAGCCTAAATAACCAAAAGGCTACTGCTGCAGTAATGAATCCAGATAACTACTGCTATGCTAAGGGCATCTTACATGACTGTACTGTCCTCTCCAAAATGAAGACTATCTCATACATGGAGCTTGTCAACATACCTAGCTATCTAATTAAACACAGTAAGCATGTATTAATGGACTGACTCCTCAATATTTTCAACATGAGACCAGCAACTTACATTGTCCCATGGAAGTGGTACACAGCTGTTGTGATGCCACACCACCAGCGAGATGGTCCCCACCAGACACTCCAGGACTAACAGACCTAACAACCTAATGAGTCTTATATGCAAAGTTAAGGAAAGTATCAAAACTGGCCTAATTAACTATGATATCAAAAATCCTATCGGATTCAAGACCCACCAGTCTGGCTTTGTGAAAGGTACATCCTCTTAAGTGAATCTTGTAAACTTCTTTAAGAGAGTTAATCTAGCTGTAGACTGTGAGTAAGCTGTCCACATAGCATACCTTGAGCTAGCCAAGGCATTTGATGCCATGTCACATGCAAATATAATAAGCAAGTTGAAAGAGTCCCAAAATGACCTGCATGTGGTTATGTGAACAACAAACTGGCTTAGGACTCAGGCAGTAAAAGTAAGGTGTGCATCCTTTGAAATCAGCCTGTATAAATATAATATATATATATGTATATATATATATATATATATATATATATATATATGTATATATATATTTATTTATTTATATATATATATATATATATATATATATATATATATGTATATATATATATATATATATATATATATATATATATATATATATATATATATATATATATGGATCTACTTCATATGACTGAAATTCATTTGACTGAGATCAAAACACTGACAGTTCAAAAGACTGAAAACTCATTTGACTGAAACTCATTACACTGACAAATTAAAGTAAAAGGTATATGCCCTTTTTCCCACTGTAGTGCGATCCTGGAGTTAGTATATATAGTTAGGGGGGTGTGGGGGGGGGGGCAAAGCCCCCCACATAGTTTAGGTAAATATTGTTTTCTGCAAAGAGTTATTCATTGCAGTTATAACTATCCATGTGCATGATTTAAAATGTGTAAAGTATATGGGGTTATGCCCCTGCACCCCCAATGTGGGGAGCTGTGTCCCCCACACCCCCTAACTATAAATACTAACTTCAGGATCGCACTACAGTGGGGAAAAGGGCATATACCCTTTACTTTAAAGTGTCAGTGTTATGAGTTTCAGTAAAATGAATTTTCAGTCTTTTAAACTGTCAGTGTTTTGGTCTCAATCAAATGAATTTCAATCAAATGAAATGTAGGTTATATGAAGTAGACCTATATATATATATATATATATATATATATATATATATATATATATATATATATATATATATATATAAGTGCTACAGAATCCTGAAAGCCCAAAATCCTGAGAATAAAATCTCGAAAGTTCAAAATACTGAAAATTCAAAATACTGAAAACACACAGGATACCAACACTTACTATATTCCAGTACGTCCAGCACAAGTACATACAGAAACAAATAAAAGACAAACCATATTGCTCTTCTCCAAATATTAGCAAGGGGGCAAGCCCCACTGCACCCACCATGTCGCCCCCAGACCCCCTGCTACTTAAATTTACCAACTCTGAGACTGCACTTAGTGTAGTGAAGTGCAAGCTCAGAGTTGATATATTTAAGTAGCAAGGGGTGGGTGGTACAGGGGAGCTTGCCCCCTTGCATATAGTTGAAGGGTAATATGTTTTTGTATGTACCTGGGCTTTCAGGATTCTGTAGTGTTCATATATATATATATATATATATATATATATATATATATATATATATATATATATATATATATATATATATAAACATTGATGCTGTTTTGGGATACCAATTGGCATAATGGTTAAGGCCTTTGCCCCAGTGTACAAGACACAAGGTTTGATCCTGACCTCTGCTCAATGTGTGAATGGAGTTTCCATGTTCTTTTTGTATCTCTGTGAGGATTCTCCTGCCTTCCAAAAACATGTTGAGTGTTTTAACCTCAAACTCACTCAAGAATGGCATTGTGGGTGGCAGCACTGATCTAGATGGTGCCTTATAAGGGGAAGAGTTGTATGGCTCAACATCTTTTTTCATCAAATGTGGTGCACAATATCTTCAAGGTAGGAGAACATGGATTACAGACGGCACACTGTGTTAGGGCTTGCCAGTCAACTGTGTAAAAACTGGTTCTAGGTGATTTGGTTGTGTCGACTGTTTAAAGGATAAGTCGGTTGAGGACCTGGCCTATTCTGTCCTCTGCCAGGGACCTATACTAACAGGTGTGTGTGCCCCTATTGACCAGTTTGTGCCGGCCATAAAGTCCAGCAACCCTGAGTCAATAAGGCACTGGCTGGTTGCTGTCCAGTTGCCCAGCCTGGGTTACTTGGGATAGTTCTGTTGAGAGAGCTGGACTTAAAACCAATCAACCTGCCAAACATAAACTAAGAATTGCTACCTTCAATGTAGGTTCACTGATGCGGGTGCAGCTTGGGTGTTGATAACATGATGGACATCCTTTTTATTCAGGAATAAAGATGGAAGGGCAGTACAGCAAACACACACAGAATATGATGAAGTTCCAATAATGGACAAAATTGCTTAATATATATGAATTTTTTTGTTTTGTTTTTAAGTGTTTTTGCCAAATAAAACAGTTGCTGCTCGTAAACTTCTGCGTTAAATAAATATGGATATTGCTGAATCAGTCTGTGCGTATGTACATAATTTACAGCTATTGCCTTTGTTTTAGCTTCATTAATTTTGTATCCCAAAATGATTTGAAACTGCCTCAAAATGTTCCTCAACATTTGAATGTCATTTTCTGGTTTTATCTGGTATAAAATAATATCATCTGCAAACAAAGCCAGCTTTTTCTGACTACCATACCATGTATATCCTTGAATTTCTGAGTCTCTTGTTTGCTTTGCCAGTGGTTCTAAACATAGTGCAAATAACAAAGGGGAAAGATGACACCCCTGCCTGGTTCCTCTACTCAGAACTTATCAGAGAGGAATCCACCACTTTAATTTTTGCCTCTGATCCCTCATATATCCTCCTAATCAACCTTATAATTTTATCAGGGAATGCAAATACTTCCTTTGCCCTTCTCATAAAGTCGCAGCTCACTCTTTCAAATGTTTTTTTTGCATCAAGACCTACAAACAACTGTGATATTTTCTTACATTCAGCTTCCCTCTTGATCATCAGTGTTCTTTAATGTTGTCAAATGTTTGCCTCCCTCTCCACAAACCACATTGATCCATGTCTAGCAATTTTGGAAGAACCTTTGCCATTCTTTTAGCCATTATAGACATAAACGCTTGATAATCATGGCTTAAGACTGAAATGGGCCTGTGTGAAGCTGGATCTGATGAGCCTTTACCCTCTTTAGGTATTACAGCCACTACCACTTTCTTCGAGGAAGTTGGTACTTCTCCTCCTCTTAAAATACTGCTAAACAAAACCTTCCAGATCTTTATCAGTTTTTTTCCTCATAGATTCCAAACTTCCACCAGAATACTATCTTTTCCTGAGGAGAGTGATGGTATTATATGATTGGCTAGAATTTGGGTTGGGGAGGGTAAAGTAAGTATAAATGAAGTGATATCAGGAGTGGGTGGGATGAGGGTAAGGCAGAAGAGCAAAGTAGTGCTGAGCTCTATAACTAGTGCAGTCCAGGTACAGATTTGCTGTATTCAGGACTGTTGGTAAGCTTCTGAGCCCCCCAAGCCCTTCTGTCTTGGAGAGAAGCCTTCTAGCTTATCAGTGGGAGTGGTAAGCACTAGGTAACCTATCTACCACAGGAGCAGTGGTTTCTGGCCCAGAAATTATAGTTTATTGGCTGTTTGGGAAGCTTTTCCATCTCTTTCAACCTTCTGATTTAAAAGCATGTGTTTGCTCTTGTTACCTGCCTTTCCTGTTACTAGTCTAGTCCAGGTACAGATTTGCTGTATCCAAAACTCTCTGTAAAAATTCTGAGCCCCCCAAGCCTTTCTGTATTGGAGGGAAGCCTTCTAGCTTATCAGTGGGAGTGGTAAGCATCAGGTAGCCTATCTACCACAAGAGGAGTGGTCCCTGGCCCAGAAATTGTAGCTATTGGCTGTTTGAGCAGTTGTTTTCCATCTCTTTCAACTTTCAGGTTTAAAAGCCACACTTGCACCTGTTTCCCACCTTTCCTATAACTAGCCTAGTCCAGTTACAGAGTTGCTGTATCCAGGATTGTTAGTAAGCTTTTGAGCCCCCCAAGCCTTTCTGCATTGGAGGGAAACCTTCTAGTGTATCAGTGGGAGTGGTAAGCACTAGGTAGCTTATCCTCCATGGGAAGAGTGAGTTTTGGCCCAGAATTTGTAGTTTATTTGGCTGTTTGGGCAGTTTTCCATCTCTTTCAACTTGCTGGCTTAAAAGCCTGCATTTGTACTTGTTCTCCACCTTTCTTGTAACTAGTCTAGTCCCGGTACAGATTTGCTGTATCCAGGACTCTTTGTAAGCTTCTGAGCCCCCCAAGCCTTTCTGTGTTGGAGGGAAGCCTTCTAGCTTATCAGTGGGAGTGATAAGCATTAGGTAGCCTATCTACCACAAGAGAAGTGGTTCCTGGCCCAGAAATTGTAGCTATTGGCCGTTTGGGCATTTTTTTCCATTTCTTTCAACATTCTGGTGCAAAAGCCGCACTTGTGCTTGTTTCCCACCTTTCCTGTTACTAGCCTTGTCCAGATACAGAGTTGCTGTATCCAGGACTGTTGGTAAGCTTCTGAGCCCTGCAAGTCTTTCTGTGTTGGAGTAAAGCCTTCTAGCTTATCAGTGGGAGTGGTAAGCACTTGGTAGCCTGTCTACCACAAGAGGAGAGGTTCTTGGTTCAGAAATTGTAGTTTATTGACCATTTGGACAGTTTGTCCGTCTCAACTTTCTGGTTTAAAAGACCACATCTGCGCTTGTTTCCCATCTTTCCTGTAACTAACCTACTGGGTAGCACTAGAAAGCCTTAAACTGATATAAGCATTCTAGCTTAGAAGAGAGACTTTGGAGTGATTAAGTATCAGTTTTCTGTACTTAACTGTTTCTGCCTAAATGCAGATTTTCCAGTGTTTATTGTGATTTAAAAGATTGTTTTTTTCACATATTGTACTTATTTGACTGACTGCACTTTTAAAAAGTTGTTTTTTGTTTAAATAATTTGTTTAACTGTTGTAGGCTACACACTAAAGTGTGATAGCCTTTTCTGATCGTTTGTAGTCAAATAAAGCTGTTTTAAGTGCATTTTTTTACAGTTTTTGCCTTATCTTTTAAAAAAACAAAACAAAAAACAAACAAAAAAAATTCCCTGTTTCCTGCCTTTCTAAGTTAGTATAGTCCAGTTTTCAGGCTAGTGCTGAGTTCAGGGCTGTGATACTAGTTTCTGAGTTGCCCATACCTTACTTGGACAGAAGGAAGTTTCTCAGTTCACCTGTGAGAGAGGGGAGCTTTGAGCAGCCTATCTGTCCATGGAGGAGTGGTTCCAGTCCAGAAGTTTGTAGTTTATTGGCCATTTTGGGCTAATTTCTATCTCTTTCATTTTCCTACTATAAAAACCACGTTTGCACAGTTTCGCACCGGGCATCGCCGGTTAGCTACCGTTAAATTATTCCTGGCTCCACTAAGTCTCTTCTTCAGTTTTTCCCTTGTAACTAATCTAACTCTCAACCTAAGTACTCAAAAAGCATCCTACAGCCCAGCACTTGCTCAGACCTAATAGCAAGCACTAATATACCCTGACACTGATTGCCATATTCACCTCTCACTATTCAGGCATGACCAAAGGGCAATTTCAGGTGTACTCTCCAATCCAGTTGATGAATCTGGGTATCCTGAGGTAATGTTACAACTGCCTCATGTACACAGACAACCCTCACCTCCTACCACAAAACACTAACATATGCGAGAGATGCAATTATACAGCCAAACTGGAAGCTAAGCTGTCTCCACCCAAGACTGGAACAGACAATCAAGAGGAAAAGGTTAACACTTGTACCACACCTCCAGCCGCACACAGACCTACTAAAACAGCACTGGCAAAAAATACATATAAATACACAAAATCATACTAGGAGGCTCTAAATAAAAACCTGCAAAAGCATCAGAGACCTCCAAAGCAGACACCCAAACAACCTGCACCTCCCATCACAAACCAGACAACACATAAAACACAAAATCAGTGTGCTGCACAATCACAGCCCTTAAGGCAAAATAACATACCTAACACACTAGTAATAGGTGACACTATAGTCAGGCACACTGACATCCCACTCACAAGGCTGGACAAGCAGAAGGTTACTGTTAGCTGCCTGTCAGGATCCAGAATCCGCCACATAACACAAGCACTGAGGTCACTCCAGAACAAGTGCAAATATGACTCTGTGATTGTTCATGTTGGTGTGAATGACGTACCTTCTTGGACTACATGAAAAGAGACATGGAAGAGCTCTCTGATCATGTAGCCCAGGCTGGTATAACCATGACCCTGAGTAGCATCCTGCCCTCACCAAGAATGATACCTCAGTATAAAGAAAAAAATGATCAGTTTTAACAATTGGCTAAGCTTCTGGTGTCATTCAAAGGGGATTCAGTGTCTGTCAGCCTGAGATGACATGCTCGACAAGCCGCATTGCTTCACAAGAGACAGCTTGCACCTGTCACCCCTAGGCTTTCGAATACTGGCCAAAGCTCTTGCTGCCCCCATAGTGCCTTTTTTAGGCAAGGCTCAAAAGTCAAACCCACCTTCATAAACAGCACAATTAACAAAAAACTGAGGGTTATGCTACGCAATGCCAGGAGTTTAAATCTCAAAATGCACTCACTCAAAGCACTCCTCAGTATGGAGAACGTCGACATCTGTGCAGTAACTGAAACCTGGTTCAAGGCTCCAGAGAGCACCCCAGCAGTACCGGGCTACAACTCATACCACACGTTTTGGCCAGAGAACATGGACCAAAACACAAAAGGAGGGAGTGTATCCATATTCATCAAGGATACCTACACCTCCAGGTTAGTGGTACAGCATGATACCTCTGAGATCATCCATGTGCAACTAACATCGGGCAAATCTGCTATGCAAATTGTGGCCTGCTACAGATCACCCTTCATGACCCAGGACCACCACTCCACCTTTCTGGAGACACTGGAAAACATGAAGGTCCTACCAAACACCCTGATATTGGGCAATATCAATTATCCTACCATTCACTGGGAAAACTACTCGAATACAAACTCCCAGGCCCAGCTCTTCCTGGAATTCATCAACTCAAAAACCCTGGATCAGCTGGTAAACTCCCCTACCAGAGGTGAAAACATATTGGACCTGGTCATCACCAACATGGGTGACAGGTGTTCCACACCGGAGGTTAACCCGTCACTGGTTAGATCAGAACATAAACTAATCACTCTGGATGTCTACACCCCACCACCACCCCCAACTAAGGAAACCACAGTAAAAAACTTTTCTAAAGCAAACTTCACCTTACTTAAGAAAGAGGTGGTAAGTTTCACAGCCCCCACACTAAAGGATAATGCTGCCCAAGATGCAGAAATCTTTACAAATGCACTCTATGAGCACCTACAAGGATGCATGAATCATGTCATCCCTAGTAAAACCAAGACTCACTCCTCTAAGAGAAGGAAACCAGTTTGGTGGACCCCTGCCATAAACTGACTATACAACAGAAGGAGGAAACTAGTTCAGAAAAAAAGCAAATCCCAAGAAGGAAAGACATCCCTGATCAGATTCAGTAAGAAACTAAGGTCCCTCATGAAATCATCCAAGGCTAACTTCAAAAGAAAAATAGCCAAGGATTTAAAGGATAACCACAAAGCCTTCTTTAGCTATGTTAAGAATCTAAGTGGCAACTCGCAGATATGCACTGAACTAGTGCAAAATAGCGCAAAATATACTGAACCTACTGATATTGCCAACATCCTGGCAGATAGATTCAGTGCAAACTTTACCTCCCTCTCACCTCCAAAAGGGCCCCCAACAATACCGGAAAAGTGTAGTGTCCCAAAAGTCACAGACACATAGGTGAAAACAGCCCTTTCAAAAGCCAAAAGCACAGCATCAATGGGACCAGATGGTGTCCCAGGCTGCGTCTTGCACGAACTACAGAACAAACTAACCCCCCACCTAAACACGCTGTTCAAAGTCAGCTTCTCCACAGGCTACATGCCTATAGAATCAAGCACAGCAACGGTTATTTCTCTCCACAAAGGAGGGACCACAACTGACCCTGGTAACTATCGACCCATAAGCCTGACTAGCCTGGTCTGCAAGGCTATGGAGCGCATCATCATGGAACTCATTAACAAAGACATTGGGAACCTTCAAACACTTGACCCAACCCAGTTCAGCTTTGTTAAGGGCAGATCATACCTACTAAACCTGGTTGACTTCTTCGAGACAGTCACCAACACCATAGACAAGGGAATGGGGATTCACTCAGCCTACCTTGACCTCACCAAGGCTTTTGACACCATTCCCCACTCGGGTATTACAGAAAAACTCACCAGCCTGAACATAAACCCCTATGTCACGAGATGGGTTGCCAACTGGCTTACAGACAGAACTCACACGGTAAGAATAGCGGGCTCCAGGACCGACTCTAAACCAGTCACAATTGCTGTCCTGCAAGGCTCGGTCCTGGCACCCCTACTATTTGGCATATACTTCCCAGAAGTACAGGCAAACACAGGAGGACTATGGCTAACCAACTTTGCCGATGACTGCAAACTGGGAGCCATAACTTGCTCTCTGGCTGACACGGACATCCTCCAAAAGGGCCTTACTGAAATGGACACCTGGTGTCAAAGTCATGGCCTCAAGCTAAATGCCAAAAAATGCATAGTCATCCCATTTGGGAAAAAAACAAAACACCCACAAATTACCACATAGCTGGAAGCCCTCTTAATACAGAAGAGATAATAAGAGATCTGGGGACCCAGGTAGATATTAATCTCTCCTTTGACAATCATATTGCCAAAGTAGTTAGGAAATCCTTCTATGTGGCCCATCTAATTACTAAAGAGTTCACATCTAGAAATAAAGAGGTTATAGTGCTCCTCTACTCGTCACTCATTATACCCATCATAGAGTACAATGCCCCATTTGGGATGTACCTCACAAGACACTTCCAACAGCTGGAAAGACCACAAAAGTACCTCACCAAGAGGATTACCGGCCTCAAGCATATGTCCTATGCAGCCCGACTGAAAAAACTCCGGCTGTACTCAGTGGCATATCGCTTACTCAGAGGTGATCACTGCCTGACTTACAAAGCCATGTCCAACTCAGAATTTATGGACATGCTCCACCTAAAGAAATCCAAGTCACTGCGAACCACATGCTCCAGTGAGCTAAATCTCACCACAACAATAAATAGAACATGCTGGAGGGATAGATTCCTGTCACAGAGACTCCCCATGCTTTGGAACAAAATTCCAAACTACATTAGGCAGAGCCACTCACTAACACTCTTCAAGAGAAACCTTGACGAGTGGATGGTTAACAGAAAATACACCCATGAGATCACTTCATTGGCTCTGCTTGACAGATGATCAGTTAATTAATCAATGGGGCAGCAAAAGCCGACACACTCTGGCTAGGCTTATAAATGCACAGATAGCCTAGTACCTACCTATGAACCTATGAACCTATGAGCACAGACAAATGAAGTACAGCAGGCCTGACCTATACCATCTGTGGAAACAATCAATGAAGAGGACAAAAGGTAAGACGTTAAGACTACAAGACAGTAATAGCAGTGGCATATTAAAAGTTAACAGGAAAATATATGGAGTATTAACAAGAAATACAGAGTGTGAGGATAATATCAATAAGAGACAGAACCCTGGACAAAATTATGCAAAAGGATATAGAACACAAAGACTCTAAAATGAAATGGAAAAAAGTAGATGGACTCAATAAAGAAACATTAAGTAGAAGACAGGGATAGAGACCAGCCAAAAGTGCTAATTAAGTCACTGTGTCTTACAACTGAGTGGTGGGCCAGACTTTACAAAAAAATGACTATGGCGCAAAAGAGGATGAAGCAGGATTCATCTGAGATGTCATGAACACAAGTACTTTGAGAAACCTGAAACATGCACACACCCACATGATGCAGAAACTCAGTCTTCTGCTGACAAATTCAGTGAATGCTTACCTTAGTATTTTAACTATGTATATATTATTGTGAAATGTTTCATCATCAAGTATTCCATCAACATCAGCCGTAGCATGACCTCAGCACACAGAACATGGTAAGTGTGGCCATCATAAATGTAACACTAAGTCATAGGCTTATCTCATATGCTTGTCACAGAAGACATTACCCTCATAATTAAGTAATTTTTAAAAGATTCAATGCCAGAAAAATCACATGCTGTGGTACACCACACCAGGCTGATGTTGACAGCAGAAAGGCTGTTGACAATGACAGCATTACTCTCATAACCATGACACAGCTTCAGGACATTGATACAGTCACTAGGTGTGCTGGCAGGGCCCTCTATTTTGTACAAGGTGGATAACTCTGTAATCAATGAAACAGGCTCACATGCTTCACACAACGAAGAAAAGGCATTACCAAGAGTAGGAGAAACACCTCATTCTTGTATACCACTTGAACCTCTGGAGGAGGACAGATCCATGTCTGAGATTCCATTACCCACCATCAGACCTGTATGTAGAGATGCCAAGAAAAGACATTTTCACAGTTAGCTCCGGAGACACAAAGGCCTTTTCTGCCCAGCAGCAGATGTGCCATGATGTAGTTAAGGTACAGGCTACTGCCACTGAGAGCCAGGTATAGATGGTTTAGGTGCTACAGTATATACCTGAGAAACTTCATCAGTATATGGGATAGTGAAGGCCAGGCACAATACCATTATGGTCCTCATGTGCTGAATGGTTGCACACATAGCATCAATGTTAGCCTCTCGATACACTCCAGTAAGACGTTACCAGGTGCACATTGTGTACGCTGCTGAAGATGGATGAAGTAGTGTCTACATATGTGGTGGATAAGTCGATTGGACACCACATTTGTCCTAACAAAATGCTTTAGATTTTCATGTGCATTCCCCCAAGAAGAAGGCTAACAGGCCTCATTAGACTTTCAAAACATGTAGTCAAACCTCAGAGTCAAGGTCTAGGTTTTGAAAACTGTTTGGTTAATGTCAAGAGATTCCACTCCATCCAAAAGATTCTGTTATCAATGCAATTTGGCATCAAGCTCACATGCTAGCACTTACTCATGATCTATTAGACTGTCACCAACACTATCATTAGGGAATATTGTGCATGGCAGATTCCAAATGCAGCCCACATTTTAAAGTATTTTAATACATACCTTACTCACCAGGAAAAACATTGACAGAGTGGCACAGAGCTCACAGGATATCACATCACATCACATCTGTTGGAAATGATAAATGTCACACTTACCTTCATGCTCTAGAAAAAAAAAGCTAAAAATTTTAGGAACTGCTACACCAATGAAGCATTTCAAGATGAAAAACAATTGGCATTTTCATTAGGACCTAAATACAGCTTCAGTAAAACATTAATTCTATTATTTAGACTAGAGCACTAAACTTTCTCATATCACCTGCTACTTTAAAATTTCCCCCAATTCTACCTGTATAACTATCATTTGTATTACTCATCACTGAGCACTGTACAAATGATGATGGTTGTGATCACAGGAACAATGCAGTTGTGTATGATATGTTGAGAAATGTCTGTTGTATGATATAAGTATAGCCCACAGGCAAGGCTGCATGAACTAAATATTATCTGCATAACTTTACACTGTCACATTGTAAATGGCATGGCCCATCATAATAGATTACATGCAGCCAGTTTGCCTGTGCAGCCATGTGCCATGCACAAACCTGTTGGGGGAGAGGGTTGCAATGCTGCTACTGTTGACTGGCGACCAATGGTCTTGTTACTGGTGGGACAAGTGGTAGAAGAAATTCAATGCCATTAAAGGTAGCTGGCTGTGGCAGTTCTGCAACAGACCTATGTATGATCATGTCATGCAAAATGCAGTAGGCATAAATATTCTGCTGCAACATCTGTTTTATAGTGAAGGGTCCCCCTGCCTTTTCCAGGTGAAAGAAACAGACTTTGAGCAGGTCAAACACTCATCTCAATGACTATCCATGTCTGGGATAGGGCAGTGTTAAAGCACTCCTTAGTAGCTCCCTGTAAGTTATGGACTGGTGTTTTTGGCCAAGATTCGAGTGGGTAACCTGTTTCACCTGGAAAGCATAACAAGAAAGGAGATTTATAAGGAAGGGGATATTAGTCACTAATACCTATCTCAGTATAAAGGCACAAAAATGCATGTGATTAACAACATAATAATAGTCTGCACTTACCAACTAGGTGGTCATGACACATTCTACTATACAGGAAGTTGCAGTACAACAAATTTGTATGCATCAAGTGGAAATCATGGGTACTGACATGATGTTGGACTGATACATTAGTGACGCACCCCTGTGCATCACACATAAACTGGTAGTTGATGAAATGATAACCCTTCCTGTTATGGTACCTCACACCTCTTTCATACAGAGTGGGCTAATACAGCTACATCTCTGCAGTCTATCATACAAAGTACTTCAGGAAAGCATGCCATTCCACAGAAGACACAAATGGTTCTGGCTAGGTCCTGTGGTGACACTGGGAAATAGATATGCTCATCCACATAGGCAAAGAGGATATCTAGGAACTACTGCAGAGATATGCAACATGCCCACAGTTTGTCATTGAATGGTCCCTGCAGCAAGTATAGTGAGGACTATTTGTACCTCTTATCCACAGGGAAAGAAAGGATAAACATTATCCCATTTTCAGTTTGTGTGATTTGCAAGGTCACCAAAGCCTTAATGATCTTCTTATGGACACTCTGTACCTGGAAGTAATTTTTTTTTTAATTCTTCAGGACCCTAAGCTGTCTGTCATAACATTTTGCAAACAAGTATTAGTATTGGACCTGGTCATCACCAACATGGGTGACAGGTGTTCCACACCGGAGGTCAACCCGTCACTGGTTAGATCAGAACATAAACTAATCACTCTGGATGTCTACACCCTACCACCACCCCCAACTAAGGAAACCACAGTAAAAAACTTTTCTAAAGCAAACATCACCTTACTTAAGAAAGAGGTGGTAAGTTTCACAGCCCCCACACTAAAGGATAATGCTGCCCAAGATGCAGAGATCATTACAAATGCACTCTATGAGCACCTACAAGGATGCATGGATCATGTCATCCCTAGTAAAACCAAGACTCACTCCTCTAAGAGAAGGAAACCAGTTTGGTGGACCCCTGCCATAAACTGACTATACAACAGAAGGAGGAAACTAGTTCAGAAAAAAAGCAAATCCCAAGAAGGAAAGACATCCCTGATCAGTATTAGTAAGAAACTAAGGTCTCTCATGAAATCATCCAAGGCTAACTTCAAAAGAAAAATAGCCAAGGATTTAAAGGATAACCACAAAGCCTTCTTTAGCTATGTTAAGAATCTAAGTGGCAACACGCAGATATGCACTGAACTAGTGCAAAATAGCACAAAATATACTGAACCTACTGATATTACCAACATCCTGGCAGATAGATTCAGTGCAAACTTTACCTCCCTCTCACCTCCAAAAGAGCCCACAACAATACCAGAAAAGTGTAGTGTCCCAAAAGTCACAGACACACAGGTGAAAACAGCCCTTTCAAAAGCCAAAAACACAGCATCAATGGGACCAGATGGTGTCCCAGGCTGCGTCTTGCATGAACTACAGAACGAACTAACCCCCCACCTAAACACGCTGTTTAAAGTCAGTTTCTCCACAGGCTACATGCCTATAGAATCGTGCACAGCAACAGTTATTCCTCTCCACAAAGGAGGGGCCACAACTGACCCTGGTAACTATCGACCCATAAGCCTGACTAGCCTGGTTTGCAAGGCTATGGAGCGCATCATCATGGAACTCATTAACAAAGACATTGGGAACCTTCAAACACTTGACCCAACCCAGTTCAGCTTTGTTAAGGGCAGATCATACCTACTAAACCTGGTTGACTTCTTCGAGACAGTCACCAACACCATAGACAAGGGAATGGTGGTTCACACAGCCTACCTTGACCTCGCCAAGGCTTTTGACACCATTCCCCACTCGGGTATTACAGAAAAACTCACCAGCCTGAACATAAACCCCTATGTCACGAGATGGGTTGCCAACTGGCTTACAGACAGAACTCACACGGTAAGAATAGCGGGCTCCAGGTCCGACTCTAAACCAGTCACAATTGCTGTCCTGCAAGGCTCGGTCCTGGCACCCCTACTATTTGGCATATACTTCTCAGAAGTACAGGCAAACACAGGAGGACTATGGCTAACCAAGTTCGCCGATGACTGCAAACTGGGAGCCATAACTTGCTCTCTGGCTGACACGGACATCCTCCAAAAGGGCCTTACTGAGACGGACACCTGGTGTCAAAGTCATGGCCTCAAGCTAAATGCCAAAAAATGCATTGTCATCCCATTTGGGAAAAAACAAAACACCCACAAATTACCACATAGCTGGCAGCCCTCTTAATACAGAAGAGATAATAAGAGATCTGGGGACCCAGGTAGAGAGTAATCTCTCCTTTGACAATCATATTGCCAAAGTAGTTAGGAAATCCTTCTGTGTGGCCCATCTAATTACTAAAGAGTTCGCATCTAGAAATAAAGAGGTTATAGTGCTCCTCTACTCGTCACTCATTAGACCCATCATAGAGTACAATGCCGCATTTGGAATGTACCTCACAAGACACTTCCAACAGCTGGAAAGACCACAAAAGTACCTCACCAAGAGGATTATCGGCCTCAAACATATGTCCTATGCAGCCTGACTGAAAAAACTCCATCTGTACTCAGTGGCATATCGCTTCCTCAGAGGTGATCTCTGCCTGACTTACAAAGCCATGTCCAACTCAGAATTTATGGACATGCTCCACCTAAAGAAATCCAAGTCACTGCGAACCACATGCTCCAGTGAGCTAAATCTCACCACAACAATAAATAGAACATGCTGGAGAGATAGATTCCTGTCACAGAGACTCCCCATGCTTTGGAACAAAATTCCAAACTACATTAGGCAGAGCCCCTTACTAACACTCTTCAAGAGAAACCTTGACGAGTGGATAGTTAACAGAAAATACACCCATGGGATCACTTCATTGGCTCTGCTTGACAGACGATCAGTTAATTAATCAATGGGGCAGCAAAAGCCGACACACTCTGGCTAGGCTTATAAATTCGCAGATAGCCTAGTACCTACCTATGAACCTATGAACCTATGAGCACAGACAAATGAAGTATAGCAGGCCTGACCTATACCATCTGTGGAAACAATCAATGAATAGGACAAAAGGTAAGACGTTAAGACTATAAGACAGTAATAGCAGTGGCATATTAAAAGTTAACAGGAAAAGATATGGAGTATTAACAAGAAATACAGAGTGTGAGGATAATATCAATAAGAGACAGAACCCTGGACAAAATTATGCAAAAGGATATAGAACACAAATACTCTAAAATGAAATGGAAAAAAGTAGATGGACTCAATAAAGAAACATTAAGTAGAAGACAAGGATAGAGACCAGCTAAAAGTGATAATGGTAAGTCACTGTGTCTTACAACTGAGTGGTGGGCAAGACTTTACAAAAAAATGACTATGGCGCAAAAGAGGATGAAGCAGGATTCATCTGAGATGTCATGAACACAAGTACTTTGAGAAACCTGAAACATGCACACACCCACATGATGCAGAAACTCAGTCTTCTGCTGACAAATTCAGTGAATGCTTACCTTAGTATTTTAACTATGTATATATTATTGTGAAATGTTTCATCATCAAGTATTCCATCAACATCAGCCGTAGCATGAGCTCAGCACACAGAACATGGTAAGTGTGGCCATCATAAATGTAACACTAAGTCATAGGCTTATCTCATATGCTTGTCACAGAAGACATTACCCTCATAATTAAATAATTTTTAAAAGATTCAACACCAGAAAAATCACATGCTGTGGTACACCACACCAGGCTGATGTTGACAGCAGAAAGGCTGTTGACGATGACAGCATTACTCTCATAACCATGACACAGTTCCAGGACAGTGATACAGTCACTAGGTGTGCTGGCAGGGCCCTCTATTTTGTACAAGGTGGATAACTCTGTAATCAATGAAACAGGCTCACATGCTTCACACAATGAAGAAAAGGCATTACCAAGAGTAGGAGAAACACCTCATTCCTGTATACCACTTGAACCTCTGGAGGAGGACAGATCCATGTCTGAGATTCCATTACCCACCATCAGACCTGTATGTAGACATGCCAAGAAAAGGCATTTTCACAGTTAGCTCCGGAGACACAAAGGCCTTTTCTGCCCAGCTGCAGATGTGCCATGATGTAGTTAAGGTACTGGCTACTGCCACTGAGAGCCAGGTATAGATGGTTTAGGTGCTACAGTATATACCTGAGAAACTTCATCAGTATATGGGATAGTGAAGGCCAGGCACAATACCATTATGGTCCTCATGTGCTGAATGGTTGCACACATAGCATCAATGTTAGCCTCTCGATACACTCCAGTAAGACGTTACCAGGTGCACATTGTGTACGCTGCTGAAGATGGATGAAGTAGTGTCTACATATGTGGTGGATAAGTCGATTGGACACCACATTTATCCTAACAAAATGCTTTAGATTTCATGTGGATTCCCCCAAGAAGAAGGCTAACAGGCCTCATTAGACTTTCAAAACATGTAGTCAAACCTCTGAGTCAAGGTCTAGGTTTTGAAAACTGTTTGGTTAATGTCAAGAGATTCCACTCCATCCAAAAGATTCTGTTATCAATGCAATTTGGCATCAAGCTCACATGCTAGCACTTACTCATGATCTATTGGACTGTCACCAACACTATCATTAGGGAATATTGTGCATGACAGATTCCAAATGCAGCCCACATTTTAAAGTATTTTAATACATACCTTACTCACCAGGAAAAACACTGACAGAGTGGCACAGAGCTCACAGGATATCACATCACATCTGTTGGAAATGATAAATGTCACACTTACCTTCATGCTCTAGAAAAAAAAACTAAAAATTTTAGGAACTGCTACAGCAATGAAGCATTTCAAGATGAAAAACAATTGGCATTTGCATTAGGACCTAAATACAGCTTCAGAAAAACATTAATTCTATTATTTAGACTAGAGCACTAAACTTTCACATATCACCTGCTACTTTAAAATTTCCCCCAATTCTGCCTGTATAACTATCATTTGTAATACTCATCACTGTGCACTGTACAAATGATGATGGTTGTGATCACAGGAACAATGCAGTAGTGTATGATATGTTGAGAAATGTCTGTTGTATGGCATAAGTATAGCCCACAGGCAAGGCTGCATGAACTAAATATTATCTGCATAACTTTACACTGTCACATTGTAAATGTCATGACCCATCATAATAGATTACATGCAGCCAGTTTGCCTGTGCAGCCATGTGCCATGCACAAACCTGTTGGGGGAGGGGGTTGCAATGCTGCTACTGTTGACTGGTGACCAATGGTCTTGTTACTGGTGGGACAAGTGTTAGAAGAAATTCAATACCATTAAAGGTAGCCGGCTGCGGCAGTTCTGCAACAGACTTATGCATGACCATGTCATGCAAAATGCAGTAGGCATAAATATTCTGCTGCAGCATCTGTTTTATAGTGAAGGGTCCCCCTGACTTTTCCAGGTGAAAGAAACAGACTTTGAGCAGGTCAAACACTCATCTCAATGACTATCCATGTCTGGGATAGGGCAGTGTTAAAGCACTCCTTAGTAGCTCCCTGTGAGTTATGGACTGGTGTTTTTGGCCAAGATTCAAGTGGGTAACCTGTTTCACCTGGAAAGCATAACAGGAAAGGAGATTCATAAGGAAGGGGATATTAGTCACTACTACCTACCTCAGTATAAAGGCACAAAAATGCATGTGATTAACAACATAATAATAGTCTGCACTTACCAACTAGGTGGTCATGAGACATTCTACTATACAGGAAGTTGCAGTACAGCAAATTTGTATGCATCAAGTGGAAATCATGGGTACTGACATGATGTTGGACTGATACATTAGTGACGCACCCCTGTGTATCACACATAAACTGGTAGTTGATGAAATGATAACCCTTCCTGTTATGGTACCTCACACCTCTTTCATACAGAGTGGGCTAATACAGCCACATCTCTGCAGTCTATCATACAAAGTACTTCGGGAAAGCATGCCATTCCACAGAAGGCACAAATGGTTCTGGCTAGGTCCTGTGGTGACACTGGGAAATAGATATGCTCATCCACATAGGCAAAGAGGATATCTAGGAACTACTGCAGAGATATGCAACATGCCCACAGTTTGTCACTGAGTGGTCCCTGCAGCAAGTATAGTGAGGACTATTTGTACCTTTTATCCACAGGGAAAGAAAGGATAAACATTATCCCATTTCCAGTTTGTGTGCTTTGCAAGGTCACCAAAGCCTTAATGATCTTCTTATGGACACTCTGTACCTGGAAGTATTTTTTTTTAATTCTTCAGGACCCTAAGCTGTCTGTCATAACATTTTGCAAACAAGTATTAGTATTGCTTGTTTTGCAAGTGAAATTCTCTTATTTTATCAAAATCCAACTAAAGGTATTTCTTGTTTGACAGATATTGTTACTGATAATGGTAGAATTACCATTTTGTCATTTGCCTTGTTACTTGCCACTAAATAGTAGGGAGCTGGAAATTTGGATAAATTACCATTTTGTCGTTTGCCTTGTTACTTGCCACTAAATAGTAGGGAGCTGGATAAACCTCGCTCCGCTCCTAAGCCTCTATCCCTCCCCCTACCTCTGACGCACATGAGGTTACTAAGCTACCCAGGTGTACCGCCATATTTTGAATCACTGCTGTGATCCTGAACCCGGTCGGTAGTTGCACTAGCAGGAATTGTAAGTATTATCCTAGCAATTACATATTTCTGTAAAGATCCTAGCGACTAAATGCAGTGGATATTAATATTACCTAAGTATATAGTAAATTAGCTATTTCTGGGAACCCTGGTTAACCTGGTAGCGTGTGTGTATGCACGAGTTACCTTGTATATTTAGTTGACTCAATCTAGCTGGACTAAGTTTGTGTAATACACTCTAGCTGTGTTTAGAGAATAAGCGACCAGTGCCTTTGCTCATTTGCTGTCTATTTTTACAAACTGAAACATGGCTTATATGCTCGCTGGAGCATTACATTTCAACTGAGGCCATAACAGCGTAGCATTTTACGGCGTCTGCTCACTGTGATCATAACTTGTTTGTTTAGATAACATAAGTCTGTACAGTTTTTTGCTAAATGATTAAGTTAAGAAAATTGTACTAATAGGAGTGTGCTCTATGATTATTTAGCCTGGAATCAAGTTTGTAACTGTCTTGAGTCTCTACTGTAAAGATTTTCAGTTAGAAACGACAAGTCCTGATGTATGTACATGTCTTGTTTTATTTCCATCCAGGTGCTAGCCATTTTGTTCGCATCTAGCGAACATAAGCAAGTCCCCAACTAAAGAATTCCGCTCCCTCCAAGCAACAAGTACAACAAAAATACAGAGCACATTAGGAATAAAATAGCCCCTCACAGAAGAACATTTGAAAAGGTCTTTAACTTAATTAACAAATACTCCAATAATAATTGTAAACCAGTCTTTAGAACTACTAGTATACTGGGTTCAGAACGTGGCAGTATTCATCCACGCTAAACCCCAGGAACAACCCTCATTGTAAATACTACTACTGCTAACATTAGAAAGTCCCTGTAAATTCAAAACCTAAAATTGAAAGAGGCTGGTGTTTAAACCACAAGAAAAATTTGGATAAATTACCATTTTGTCGTTTGCCTTGTTACTTGCCACTAAATAGTAGGGAGCTGGATAAACCCTGCTCCGCTTAAGCCCTCCTTCTGGCTCACTCCGTGCCTCCCTGCCCCAAATCCCACCGCCCCAGTACAGCTAAATTTATACCTAACAAACCACACCCCCACTTCTCTTCTCTAGCCAATCAACCCGACCTTAAAATCCCACCCACTTCTCACCCAATTTCCTCTTGCTTACCCTCTTATATCTTAACAATTTATTCAATCAATCCCAAATAGAAAATGAAGGAACAACAACCATTACAAGTAAGCCAATGCTAATAATTCTATCCTGTACTCTACTACTTATTATTAACTTATATCTAATAACTAGATATGAAGACCAGGGCCTATCAGGTTTTTTCTACCCCAGAGGCCAAACTAGTACCATCTCATCCCGAAACCATAATAAATCTAACACCCTCCATCTGCCCAGTAAAATATACCACCCCAATCATCATAACCCCCTGCAAATTAAACAAAAGCACCCCAAATACAAACATGAACTCAAACTGAAGATTATGAGACTATGAGACTATCTAAAAAAAAATACAACCATAGATGGGGATATCCATCCCAACCCAGGCCCCATAGCCACACAAATTGCTAATAGTCTACCAGCTACCCAACCAAACTCTCTTCAAATATACCACTTAAACACAAGAAGTATAAATAATAAGATACATAACTTGCATGCCCTAATAGCAATGTACCACCCAGATATAATGTGTCTAACTGAAACCTGGCTAAAACAAGGGACCAAAGACAATGAGATAATGCCACCAAGCTATAATATATATAGAGCAGATCGTACTACAAAAAAAGGAGGAGGCATTGTGGTGCTCTATAAGAGCACACTGGATGTCACCATTAACTCTCCTCAACCACCACAGATCTCGAATGCTGAAATACTTGCACTAAAACTACAAATAAACAAAGACAAAAGTATTAATCTAATTGTGATCTATATTCCCCCCGGGAATAACTCTGACACCCTTGAACATATCCTCAACTGGCTATCAATTAACTATCTTCAAGAAACCATTATTCTAGGAGATGTCAATATAGACTGGAAGCAATGCTCCTCAGAAATCAACCCTACCCACATCAACTTACAACGATTCAGTCAGTTAGTATCTTCCCCCACCAGAGTAGGTAATAATAATCAAAAAGAGAGCATCCTAGACTGGATACTCATCAACAGTCATCCCCAAACATATATGGCTGGGACCCTCCCAAACGATCTTAGCGACCACCTCATTACCTATATTATGAAAAAGAAGATAATAAACTCCACCCTGCCTATGTATAGGCCAGTCAGAAATAAGAGACACTTTGACCACACTAAATTCCTGTCGGAACTTAAATCCTTTAACTGGGCACCCCTTAAGCATCTCCCCCTAGAGGAGGCTGTCCATCTTTTTAATAGGACATTCCTAGCTATACTTGAGGCTCATGCCCCAATAAGATCAATCAGAATAAAAACAAATGTTGCACCCTGGTTAACAAAAAATACTATAGCACTAATAAAAAGTAGAAACAAAACATGGAACACCTGGCGTGCAACAAAATCAACCCCAGACCGCATAAAATTTCAACAACTTAGAAACGAGACCAAAAAAGCAACTCTATCTGATAAAAAAAACTACTATTGCCAACTCCAAAATAAACACCAAAACAACCCTCAAAAATTCTGGACAGGATTAAATAATCTACTCCACCCAGGTAAATCCTCTACCCCTACCCCCAAAACACTAAGTGACAAAACACCTGAAGACGTAGCAAATTCCTTTAACAATTTCTTTACTGATACTATACAATCCTTAGCTAACCAACTACCATCCACCAACTCCAGTAAAGTGGAAAACTTACAAAAGTCACAATCAACCTTCAAATTCCAACCTGTCCCTACTGCAAATATATGTTCCTTACTGAAGAAACTTAAGCCAACCACTCTCTCTGCAGACCTTCTCCCTGCTGAATACTTGCAAATAGCAGCAGATGTCATAGCATATCCTATCTCAATACTAATCAATAGAACCATAGCAGAATCCACTATCCCATCTATATGGAAAGTATCCCATGTCATACCCCTCCATAAAGGAGGCCTATCAACTGAACTATCTAATTATAGGCCCATAGCTATACTGTCACCATTGGCCAAAATCATGGAGAAATGTATACACAAACAACTCCTTCACTACCTTACCATGAACAAATTACTAACGGATACACAACACGGTTTTAGACCCCACCATAGTACAACCACTGCACTTCTTTCTTTCACCGATACTATCAATCACTATCGAAATGACAAAAAAATATCTTCAGCACTATTTCTTGACCTATCGAAGGCCTTCGATATGGTGAACCACCAGCTACTACATCAAACATTAGAAAATCTCAACCTAGACAAATTAGCTCTAGATTGGTTTCATGGGTATCTCTCTGATAGGAAACAAGCCGTACTTTGGCATTCCAAACTTTCCAACCTCCTACCTAATACCATAGGAGTACCCCAAGGATCCATATTGGGGCCTCTTCTGTTTACTATCTTCATAAATGACCTGTATAAAGCCATCCCTGAAGCATCCTGCATTCAATATGCAGATGACTCGACATTAGTCTGTGCTGATACTAATCCTGACAACCTATTATCCAAAACCCAAGCATGCTTTAGGACAGTAGAAAACTGGCTATTAGGACGTAAACTGATCCTTAATCCAAACAAAACCAAATTACTACTCTTCCAACCCAATCAAAAGTCCACACCTATATCATTTTCTATCCAATCCAAAAATGGGACTGTCATCTCTCCAGACTCCTATACAAAACTATTAGGAGTATGCATAGATAACAGACTTAAATTTGATATCCATATTAATCAGACCATCAAAACCGTTAACAAAAAACTTGGGTCTTTATACCGGATCAAATCTTTTCTAACTCCAATAGCAAAAGTAACTATGGCCCGCTCACATCTCCTCTCTTCCCTCCTATATGCCTCCCCTATACTTACTAATCTCAAAACAACAGAACTAAACAAACTAACACGCTGCTATAATCAAATTGCCAGATTTGCAACGGAAATGCCCTATAGAACACACCATTGTGTCAACCTAAGAAAATTAGGCTGGTTAGAATTCACCAACCTCCTACAGCAAACCCAACTTATGGAAGCATTTAAAATCCTGAACCAACCGGACAAAACTCCAGCCCTGAATAACTTAATAAGACCTTATAACAATCTCAGTAGTTTGCATTCCTC
This sequence comes from Protopterus annectens, assembly GCF_019279795.1. Taxonomy (NCBI): domain Eukaryota; kingdom Metazoa; phylum Chordata; order Ceratodontiformes; family Protopteridae; genus Protopterus; species Protopterus annectens. The sequence continues at coordinate 1,677,472,628 of NC_056739.1, read as the reverse complement.
CAACAAGCTTCTAGTTAAAACAGTCAAAGCAAACAATGTAGGTGGGGATTCACTTTTTAGCAATGCTATTGGCAAAATATGGAACTCTCTCCCTACTAGCCTTTCTTTCACTTCCTCCCTATCTGTTTTCAAAAAAAGATTAAATCAACATCTAAAGTTAAATTGGCTCTGCCAGTGCTCAAGTCCTGACTAATCCTCTCTCATACAAGTATAGAAACTTCCCTAGTTTCAGCCCCTCGCTCACAGTTCTTTCTCTCTCCTCTTAACTGAAATGGATAGTTCTGGATGGAGTATCAGTATACCAGAAGCAGTATTAATAGTTATGTATCCTATAGAATGTTTAAGATCAATGTACTTTACTGCACGAAATCTCCTCTATAGCATTATTCTAGTATAGTAAATTAATTTGTTTTGTTTTGTTTTTGTACCATAGTTCTATGCATTGTCTATTTTTTACCTCGATCTACTATATCTATGCATTATATTATTGTCACTGTGGAGCTTTTCTCCCCGGGCCTCCGCTGAAAATGGACATGTATCCAGTCAGACTTTCCCGGTCAACAAATGTAAAATAAAATAAAATAAAATAAAATAAAATAAATTAGAATACATAATTATAAGGTAAACACTAACTTATAATTGCACTTCCCCCATAAGGATACCAATAATACATCTTGTTTATCAATGGTATCTAGCATTAAAATTTCATGTGTAGACAATAAATAAAAAATTGTCAAATATAAACCTAATATTTAATGAAAATAAAAAATGCTGCAAAGCAATGCTTAAGGGCTGTAGAACACCAAACCACAACATACTCTCATGTAAATTATTAAGCACTTTCATCCGTTTTATTACAGAACTTCATCAGAAATAAAATAGCTCCAAACTCCATAACTTTTATACACATTAGTTTGACCTAATTAACCAATTAACCAATTTCAAACATCATCATAGAAAATACACTTATTTAAAAAGACAAACACCAGAAAGCAATTACGAGATCATTATAAAAGTAAAAACTACTTGTAAGAGTGCAATTAATAAAACATAAATAATAAAATGTCTTATCAGGAACAACATAAAGTCAAGAGCTGCTTATAAAATCATAATTTTCCTTCTATTAACATTAAAATACTGTTTGTTGAAACCTTATCATTAATACGGGGGGGGGGGGTGAGTGGGATTTAATTTCAGCTGCCAAACCAGATGCATTTTTTTCCAAAAGTGCTCCACAATTCCCCCCAAAGCATTCTGTGGAACCTTTCACAAAATGAAAAATAAAACAAAAAAAAATAAAATCCCTACACTCAGTACAGTGCTTACACAAGGCAACCTTTTCATCTCTTTCTTTATTGCATAAAATTCCTCATAAAACATTTTCATCTCTTTCTTTATTGTGCAAAGTTCCTCATAAATCCTTTGCCTCAAGGCTATCTCCATCTTATCAATATTGCATGCATCACAGGTTAAGTATTGAGCAAGGTAAACAACACCCTTGGTTTTACAATTAAACCTTTCATTTCCCTTTAACTTTTTTTGGGAAGGAAGCAACTGTAATGTTCGTACCTTCACAAATATACCTGCACTGTGAATGTCTACCACATTTAGCCATTTTTGCTTCCCCTTTTCTCATAACATCCTTCGTTTCTTTCTTATACACAAATCTTAGCTGCTTACCTAACTTGCATACCAAATCTATACAACTGAACACCCCATCCCAATTTTTACTAGTAATGTTCAGTAGCTGCAGATTCAATCCAATATAAGTTAAAACCATAGCTAGGTTGAAATCAATATGGCATTGATTCTTTTTACCTTCCACACCACAAAGTCCCCCATTCTAAATGGATTTAAAACACCCATGCCTTTCAGCAAGAACCTAAGCAATCACTTCATCCACCAACCATTCAGGATATACTGTATCCGAAAACATCATCTTAAGTTTATTAACTTCCACTAGCAATGTTTGGTCATCAGAGACCATTCTTGAAACTCACAAAAATTGCCCTTTAACAAGATCATGTTTCTGTCATAAGAGAGGAGCACTTTCAAAGTGTAAGTAACTATTACACCAGGTCTGTTTCCTGTAAATAATGGAAACAAGCCTCATACTAACCAAATCCTTTGACAGGGTAAAATCTAGAAAATGAATCACGATTATTAAAATTCATTATGAATGTCAAGAAATAAGCTGTGTTATTTAAATATCCAAATAAATTCCTGCAATGCTTCCACAGATCCCTTCCAGATCAGTAACACATTATCCAAAAATCTATAACTTACCACATAACTCCATAATTTGGATTTAAATACATAAATCATTTCCCAATGCCTCAAGACTATATTTGCAAAAATGGGGGAATCCACTGCACCCATGGCTCCACCCTTAACTTGCTTGTAGTACTCACCCTCAAAGTACACAAAATTGTATCATAGATCCATCTCTGTTGGATCAACTAACAATTGTATCTTTGTTTGTTCAAACTGTAACCCAACAAGCAGTGCCTCACCAAACCATTCCAAGTCTACATCAAGAGGCATAATTAAAAATAGATCTTTTATATCATATTAATAGTCACAAAGACAACATTGTCATCAAATCGCAACTTCCAAGTTCACATAAACATTGCCACAAATCTTTTAAAAAATGTTTCTTATCATCAAAAAAAAAGACTTTTAATGATTTGTCCACATACTATGCAAACATTTCAGTTTTCAACCCGCCAGATGCCACAATAGGTCTCAATGATAGTTCAATCACATCTTTGTGTACCTTGGAGATAAGACATATGGATGGTATGCATGCTTTTTTGAACTAAAATGAAATTCTTTTGTAATTCATCAATAACCCTAAGGCCAAGCTCATACAATGTTTGATCCACCCTATAATAGGGCCAGTTACCCTCATTAAGGGAAGTAAGTTCAAAAAATGTCTCATTATTCAAATATAACCCAACCCTAGTGGAGTAGTCAATGTAACCATCAAAACAACCCCTCCCCCCTTGTTTGGTTTAATAATTCTTAAGTCATTATTGCTCCAAAAAGTGTTCAAGGTTAGCTTTTTCTTGTAAGTCATATTAAAATATTTTTTGATGTTATTCTTTTTATCCAATTCCCTTATCTCCTTTTTATACATCATCTCAAAACCAATACGGGGGTGGCAGAGGAGGATTAATAATATTTTACATTTAATCTCAGGTAATTCTTTCCCAATGCCAACATATAATAACTTTAAATTTAATTTAAGTTCCAATAAACTGTCATTCATATCAAATGCTGAATTAGAAACGAACGTATGCCCTTTCCTAAAAATGTCAAAATGCTCTTGCATAACATCCACATTACTATAATTAAAAATCTTAAAACCACCTTGCTCATAGATAATCTGGTTCACTTCCTTAGCGCCTAAACCATCTTGTCTTCAACTCATCTGCCTTTCATTTTCTTCCTCCCTTTCGATTTCCCCTTGTAACTGTGGTGATGGTAACTTTGTTGATGGCTAACCACATATTTACCATTCTCCCCTTCTGTTGCCATATTTTGCAGCCGTGGAGATCTCCTTGGTAAAGGGGGTTATTGCTTTAGTAGTAGGTAGTGGGGGACCCAAAAAATGTTTTTGCTATTAACATTCCAAAGCCTGCCATCAGTACTAGTTCTGGGATCTTTGTCATTGTATCTACCCACCAATTCAGTAGAACAAGCTTCAAAAAAGGTATTATTCTCTTTAATAAACACAGTTTGTTCCCCAAAATTCTCCTGCCCCCTTAGGAAGGGAATAAGCCCTTTTACTCTGGTAAGCAATTATATCACATAATAATTCCTTTTCCTTCCTTTGCAAGTTATTCTCACATTCAGCATCAACTATTTTGAACACATTGTCATAGTTAGTTGAATACATATCAGATAATAAGACCTCCACTATTTCTTTGTCATAGTACTAATTTCATTAAATGTCAGACATTTTTTGTTGTTGTTGCCTTTAATAATTAACTTCATATACTACATTACCATTCTATCAAGTAGCTCCAGCAACTCAGCATGCAATACTGACCTCACTATAAGCCCATTAGGATATTTCCAAAGTCCTATACCCTTAGGGACTTGTCCCATAGCAATAGAATCTTTGAAAAATAAATTATCTAATTGTAAGCTTTTAAAATGAAACAGCAGCCTTTCAAAGAGTTTATCATCCAAAGTCTCACCTCTGAGACACCATGTCCAGTTACATTGTTGCACTTAAAAGAAGGGTTTTGGTGGAATCAATTACAAAACTGGTCATAATAATTCCCAGCTGAAAATAAAGTTGTCCCATGAGCTGCAGGTTCAGAATGATCTCCTTTTCCATTGCTATCATGCTGTAGCAGTCCACTGTTCATGTCTAGCTGCTCTAATACTGATATACCATGTCTCTCCACTCCATCTTGTCAATTAGAGGCCACCAAACAGCCCTCTGAGGTGCTCATATCATGCAAAGCCACCCTGCTGTTCCTTTCACAACCTTCAAGGAATCAGCCATGGACCCATTAACAAACTTGTCATTTCCTCCTGGTATTTACACCTTATTTTTATTAATTTTAGTTAAACATTGGACGGAACTATTTTCAGATGCAGACCTCTCTGCATAAATACAATTTCCCTTAAGAGCACACAGGAATACACTCAGCCTGGAGTCTGCATGTCTCTATATCTGTCTCCTTCCAGGTTCCAATAAGACTCCCCACTGGTACAGCTGTAGAGTTAGGTCCTCAGCCAAGTGTCCAAGCCAAGTCCTCTAGCACTCTCTCTGTCAACCCCGCTCTTTGTGCACTTGCCCTAAGTATATCACACACACACACACACACACACACACACACACACACACACACACACACACACACACACACACACACACACACACACACACACACACACACACACACACACACCTGGGAAAAGCTGTCAGAGATTTACATGCTGTGTCCCCTTCCACCTGGAATATAAGGTAGTTATCACCACCACCAAACACTCCACAATCAGCTATAAAACCCTTAACAAAGGGTGTCCAATTATACTGTGTAATATTGATACTAATACCAAGGGCAGCAGTTGACCAAGATGGCTAGGCCTCCTGGAGTGGCCCACACAGTGTCCCCAAATAAATATAAGTGCTCTCAAAAGTTAAACACTTTCTACAAGGACCTGCCAAAATAAAAGTTATAAATCTATTTAATAATAAATAATAACAGAACATGAAAATATTGAATATGTATTTACAGTAAACCACAGAGATCAAATCACAGAAAATATTGAAAACAACATTGATGGACAGACTCATACAAATAAAGAAAAACAATCCCTAATCTAAGCTTCACTATATTACTGATTAAATCTAAAAAAAAAAAATTGCTGTTCCCTAATAATTTACATGGGCAAGAGAAGATGGAATATGTGCGCAGTCTTTCTAGTCAGGCTTTGAAACAGAATACTCTACACTGAGATTTCTCTTTGTAATATCTAAAATATAATTTTCAAGAAGGTTGGCAGAATGACGTCATCTGGTCACCTGAGTCTAGATTCTCACAATATTCCCCTTTGAAGCTGAGACAGGAATTTAGCGTAGAAGGCTACAATACATATCTAAATATTTATGGCAGTGCCTGGGGCTCCCCCTCTTTTTAGTGAGCCAATGAACATTGGCTTTTCCCCAGACCTAGTGTCTCCAGTCCTATTCATCTCTGTGGAGTGCTTAATGGTTTCACAGCTGATTTACATTTCCCTTTTTCTTAAAGTAAGCTAGCTGGTACATTTAATTCAGTTGCAGTAATACATGTACATTTCTTTTCATTCCAGCATGGTGCACTGTTGATACATATTAACACAAGTGAAGCTCACAAATACATTTTCAGCACAAGCATCTGTACAAATCAATTTGATATACAAATGACATATAGTGTTAATACATTTGTAATACAAGCATATTGAATAAATCAGTTTGATATTCAAAGGACATATTATTCTTTACAAAACTCCAGCTGGCTATTCTGGCACTTGCTCATATCATCACATCACCCCCCCCGAAGACTCAAGCTAGTTTTTCAACTGACCCTTAAGAAACAAGGCTTGAGGAAATAAGCTTATCTGGGAATATGTTACCCCACTGCCTGTCTTGAGAGTCCATCTTCGTTGGCATTGCTGACCCCAGTATGGTGTTGTACTGTCATGTCATATGCCTACAGTGCCAAGCTCCACCTTAATAACTTTGCATTTTGCTGGCTGGCTCTATGTAACCATGTTAAAGCATTATGGTTTGTAACTACACTGAATTTCTTTCCATAAAGATAAGGCTGAAGTTTCTGCAGTGCCCATACTATGGCTAGACATTCCTTTTCTACAGTTGTATAACTTTCATCCCTGGGTTGGAGTCTGCAGCTGAGATATACCATTGGATGCTCGTCTCCCTCCATGGAAACCTAGCTAAGTACAGCCCCCCCCCCCACCCCATGGTTTGAAGCATCTACCTGCACAACAAATTATTTGCTGTAATCTGAGCTGGCTAACACAGATGGGCCCTCTCAAAGCTCCTTTAAGCTTCTTGAATGACTGCTCACATGCTGGGGTCCATGCTACCTTATCTGGCCTGCTTTTCCTTGTCAGGTCTGTGAGGGTAGCAGTTATGGTTCTGTAATTGAGGACAGACTTGCTATACTACCCTGCTGTCCTTAAGAATGTCCTCACCTGCTTTTTGGTAATATGGGCAGGCCATGCCTGAATGTTTTCCACTTTGGCAGTCTCTGGCCTGATCTTAACACTCCCCACTCGATGTCCTAGGGAGGAGACCTCAACCATACCCACCTGGCACTTATTGAGCATAATGGTTAACCCTGCCCTCTGCAGTCTACCCAGCACCTCCCTGACATGCTGAATGTGCTCTTGCCAGGAATGACTGTAGATGGCAATATCTTCCAGCTAAGCAAGGGCATAATATCTTGCTCCTGCTAGGATATGATCTACCAGCCTCTGGAAAGTCATTGGTGCATTTTATATCCCAAAGGAAATCTTTGTGAACTCATATAAGCTGAAAGGAGTCACAAAGGCTGATCTCTTTCTGGTGTTGGGAGTCAAGGGCAGCTGCTAGTAGTCCTTGATAAGATCAATAGCAGTCATATACTCAGCCCCACCCAACTGCTCTAGGGCTTTATCTCTCCTAAGCATGGGGTAAGCATCTGACTCTGTGTGACTATTTAGTTTTCTGTAGTCCATACAGAACTTGTACTGCCATCCTTCTTTGGTACTAGCACCACTGGGAAGAACCAGGGACTTCTGGACTCCTGGATTACTCCCAGTTTCAACATCTCCTGTATCTTATCCCTCAGAGTCTATTTGACATGCTCATGCCCCTTGTAAGGAGCTTGCTTTATAGGTTTTTGGGGCCCTGTGACAACATGGTGCTATATCAGGTGGGTGCACCCTGGTTTCCAATGAACATCTCCCCAACCTCCTGTAAAATTGCTAGTATTTCTCAAACCTGGGTAGGGGATAGCCACTGGGACATTGGTACCTCTTCCAATGAGGTGTCAGTCCACGCCTCACTGAGGAGATCAGTCACCAGATCCCCCTCAGACTCCTCCTGCCACCCACTGCAAATACTCAGCACGAGGGCCTCCCTATCATGGTAAGGCTTCATCATGTTAACAAGGTACACTTTGTGCCTCTGTCTCTGCCTCCTGCCTAGCAGTTCTGCCATGTAGTTAACATCACTGACCTTCCTTATCACCTTGAAGGGTCTCTCTCAAGCTGCCTGCAGCTTATCGTGTCTGACAGGAATGAGCACCATCACCTGCTGTCCCACAGCATACTCTCTGGCTTGAGGATTCCTGTCATACCAGACCCTTTTCTGATGGTGGGCTCCTGCCAGGTTCTCAAGGGCCATGCCCATGAGTTCTCTAAGCCTTGTCCTGAGGTTTAGAACATATGCCACAACAGACTCCTTGTGGGATTCACACTCACTTTCCCACTTGTCACGAATCAGATCTAGAGGTCCCCTCACCCTATGCCCATACAGCAACTTAAAGGGTGAAAATCTGGGGATTTCTTGGTTACCTCTCTGTAAGCAAACACCAGATGAGACAAATATTTGTCCCACTCTCTCTCAAACTCATCAGCAAATGCCTGTAGCATGGTCTTTAGCATAGAGTTTAACCACACCACAAGACCATTAGTCTGGGAGTGGTAGGGGTGGTCTTTAGGTGCTTCACCCCACAGCACTCCCACAGACAAGTCAGCAGGTCTAACATGAAATTGGCACCTCTGTCAGTCAGTATTCCTCTTGGTAAAATTACCCTGCTAAAAATCAATAGAAAAGCATTTGCCTCATTCTCAGTCTCGATGGAGACAGAACCACTGTCTTAGGATATCTAGCAGCATAATCTACTACCACTAGGATATACATCTTTCCTGTGGAACCTGGAGTATTTAGAAGCCCCACAATAACCACAACTACCCTCTAAAACAGCTCTTCAATCACAGACAGAGGCGTTAAAGAACCTTTGACCTTGTCTTCTGCCTTGCCTATTTTTTGGCACTGCTCATAGGTCCTGCAGTACCCTGTTACAACCCTGGCAATCGCAGGCCAATACAAGTTCTGCATAATACATCACTTGGTATGCTTTATGCCCATATGACCTGCAACAGGAATGTCATGAGCTATGGCTAGAAGTACCAGATTGTAGGCTCTGGGCACGACAAACTGCTGTATTATGTCACCTTCTATCTCTCCTTCAAGGGTCCATTCTCTATACAATAACCCTTTGTTCCAGTATACAGATTCCCTTTTCCTTGAGAATCAGGTGCCACGCTAGCTACCTTCCTCAATCCTGTTAGTGTAGGGGCTGAGAGATGAGTCTGTCTAAACTTTCTATTTGTAACACTTCCCAGCTCCCCTTCCACAGGAAGTCTGGTATCCTTTGACAGCAGTGCCTCACTGTCAACCTGGGTACTTCTACTCACCCCTGCTCTTGCAGTCACTCTGTCCAAGTGAATATCAGTACCCACCAGCAACTATGGCTCACCTTCAGTCTCACTGCTACAGGGTAGCTCCCTCCCTGAAGCAGCCAGATCACCAGTCCTGGCTTCTGTTGTGTGGTCTGTCAGTGTCTCCCCCAGGCTAGAGACTCACATGCCTGTCTCGATGCCTGACTGCATGTCACTGCATGCACACAAGGTAGTACCTTTTCAAAATCATTCCCTATCAAGACATCTGCAGGATATCCTCAAACACACCTATAGATTGCTTCCTTTTCCACCCTCCCAGTCAAGGTGAACCCTGACTAAAGGTATTTGGAATAGGATCCCACCTAAAGCTCTGAGTGGAGTGGACTGTCCAAGAAAGTACTGCTTCTCTTTAACCACTGCAGGCTTCACAATGGTTATATCAGAGGCTGTGTCTCTCTAAGCATTGGCCTGTTTTCCATCCACCATGATAAGATATAAACTCTGCTGGTAGTTTGGTACTCCTGTTTTCTCCAGACAACTTACCACTGGCATTTTGTTATTCCTACTTGTTGACACCCCAACTTTTGTTCTCCACCTTGATTCCATGGGCATCTATATGCTACATCTCCACTGGTTACTTTTAAAGCATTTAACCCTTGATCCTGGCCATGTACCTGAACTAGTGGATTCCTATTCCTGGCAGACTTTGTTGGGGTGGTTTAGGCAGCCCACCATGGGTTCCCTTAACAATGTGCAGCACTGGGTATCCCTTTCCTATGCAGTAATGCCCTGCTTGCTAGATATAGGTCTCCTTTTTTCCCCAGCTCATCTGAAGAGTTGCATTCCCTGTCTGCCATGCATATTTTTATGTCTTCAGGCAAAGTGCTAAGGGCTTGTTCCCTCAACAAAAGTTCTGCCAGCCCTTGAAAAGTGGTGACTTGACACCCACTCACCCACCGATGAAAATAAGTGCTTAGATCAGCCATATAATAATATACACTTCCATCTGCCTTGCATCTATGCTCACACAACTTTTTTTCTGTAAGCTTCAAGTGTTAGCTTAAAACATTGTAACAAACAATGCTTAACTTTATCATAATCTAAACAATCAATATCAGACAATTTAGAAACAGCAGTTACAGCTTTACCATGGAGTAGGGGGTCAAGAACCATACCCATAGCTCTTGGTCAACATTATACTGTTTACATACCCTTTCACAACATGAATAAAACTATAACAATTATCACCCTCTGTAAATTGTGGAAGAAATTTCCTGACCTTTATTACTTCTGGGGTTCAGTTATTCCCTTCCTCATGACCTCCATGACCCTGGTGAACAGTCAGCATCTCCCCCTCATGTTGATGCTGCTTCTCCTTTTCTTTGGTCTCCAAGTGCCGCAGTATCTCATTTTCTTTGGCTTCCAAATGCAGAAGTGTCTCATTTTCTTCAGTCTCTAAATGCCACAGTCTCTCTGATGATTCTAGTTCCAAAAGTTTGACCTGCAGTTCAAGTCACTTTAACTCCACATGGATTTGTAAGTCCTCTGAGGAATAGCTGAACTGTCCTGTTTGTGAGAGCTCCAAGTCCCCATGAATGGACTGGTTATTCTCCTGGTTGCTGGTCTGTGCTGCAGCTGTGATTAAGGCTGCAATAATTTCCCCTTTAATTAGGTTGGCATGCACCAGTCTTTTGGCCCGGCACATTTTAGCCAAGTTGCTCCTTCTCAGATTGCTGTAATCCTCTGCTGACATCTTTGCCTCCTCTCCCTGACTAACTAAACTAGCAAAAAGTAAATAAATAAAACTATTGTGATATGAAACTCTGAATGTCTACTTTGTGGCTGCTTGAGAGTACAAACACTTTCTTTAGTGACCACTGTTTACAGGCTATAGAAATTCAATATCCACACCACCACTCACCTCACCAATATGGGAGCATGAGATGATCCCACCACTGCCAACCAATATAAAATACCCACCACTGCTACCAATATGTGATGGCCATCACTCCCACCAATATGTGATGTCTCCATGCTGGGCCAGTCATAAACGAGCTTAAATCCACACCACTGACTCTGGAGAGGGATGTGCACTTGGAATACAACTGGATACATTCAGTATTTCCAGATCCAGACCTCTCTGCATCAAATACAGTTTCCCTTAAGAGCACACAGGGAACACACTCAGCCCAGGGTCATGATGTCTCTATATCTGTCTCCCTCCAGGTCCTCAATTATAGTCTTACTGGTACAGCTGTAGAATTAGGTCCTCAGCTGAGTGTTCAAGCCAAGTCCTCTATTATCCTCTCTGTGAGCTCAGTGCTTTATGTCCCTGCCTCAAGTATCTGACACACACACTCTTTAAGATTTAATTTTCACACACACACACACACACACACACACACGCACACACACGCGCACACACGCACACACACACACACACACACACACACACACACACACACACACACACACACACACACACACACACACACACACACACACACACGCACTCACCTGGGAAAGGCTGGCACAGATATACATGCTGTATACCCTTCTGCCCAGAGTATAAGGTAGTTACCACCACCGCCAGACACTCCACAATCAGCTACTCTAAGGCCCTTAACAAAGGGTGACCAATTATACTGTGAAATATTAATACTAATACAAAGGGTAGTAGTTGACCAACATGGCTAGGCCGTCTTCAGTGGCCCACACAGAGTCACCAAATAAATATAAGTACTCTCAATGGTTAGATGCTTTCCACAAGGATCAGCCGCAATAAATGTTTTACATATATTTCATAATAAATAATAAAATAACATGAAAATATTGAATATATATTAAAAGTAAACCACAGAGTTCAAACCACAGAAGATATTGAACACAACATTGATGGGCAAACAAAGAAAAACAATCTCTAAACTAAGCTTCTCTATATTCCTGATTGAATCTAAAAGAATTTACTGTTCCCTAATAACTTATTTGGGCAAGGCAAGATGAAATATGTGAGCAGTCTTTCTAGTCAGGCTTCTAAATAGAATACTCTGTACACTGAGATTTATCTTTGTAATATCTAAAATATAATTTCCAAGAAGGCTGGCAGAATTACCTCATCTGGTCACCTGACTCTAAGTTCTCACAGTATTCCACTTTGAAGCTGAGACAAGAATTTAGCATAGATGGCTACAATATGCATCTAAATGTTTATGGCAGTGCCTGGGCCTTCCCCTCTTTTTACTGAACTAATGAACAGAGGCTTTTTCCCAGACCTATCATCTCCAATCCTATTGAACACTGTGGTGTGCTGTTTTAATAGTTTAACAGCTCATTTACATTTCCCTTATTTTTATTAAAGTAAGCTAGCTGGTACATTTAATTTGGTTGCAATAATACATGTACATTTCTTTTCATTCCAGCATGGTGCACTGTTGATATATTTTAACACAAGCAAAGCTCACAAATACATTTTCAGCACAAGCATCCTTACACATCAGTTTGATACACAAATGACATGCAGTTCTAATACATTTGTAACACAAGCATCTTGTATAAGTCAGTTTGATGTTCAAAGGACATATCATACTTTACACAACTCCAGCTGGCTATGCTAGCACTTGCACATATCATCACACTGACCACTAGTTATTGTCTAGGCTTGTAATAGTCTGCAGACTGATAGTCTAGCTTTTATCGATGAATGCCCATTGATAGTAGGGTGAAGAAAAATAGAAAGAGATTTTTGCTGATTTCTTAGAAATTAGAACAGAGGGCTTTTATGAGAAGTAACAGTAACTAGTGAGGCTGTCATCCATTATCCCACATCTCTATAGCAGTGATGCCCTTAAGGTTAAGTATGTACTTTTTTGGGTTTATTTCTGTTTTTTTATTTGTCCCTGTTGTCAGCACTTTAGATAGCATGATTCAGTTTGCAGGAACCAACTAATTGAATCACTTTTCACCAATGAAGTTCATAAATCTTGGCCTTATAAATAGGTGGCATCCTCAGTATTGTCAGGAAGGTTGTAGCAGGGGGTTGGGGGGATTTGTGCATGAGTGTTTCAGAAAGTGAGGGGGAGTATCTCTCATTCATCAGTCTCCACAAGAAGCAAGAAAGTAGGAGGGTAGCCACTGCATTTATCGGATGCCATTTGGCTTTCTCTAGAGATTGATGGCGATGCTCCCAGGTGGGATCAAGGGTAATGAATCTACATCTTTTATTTAGGGTAGCCTTTAAATGATCTGTGTTGTGTGAAGAGCTTAATGTAAGAAGGGGAACATCATATTCCAACGTTTGAATTTTATCAGATCCTTCATTGGCACTGTTCCATCTCATTTTCATATTGCCAAGGCATTTGTGAACTCATCCATTGATTCATAGTCTGGTACTGCACTAGGCATTGTGTTACAAAGCTCCTTTCCCATTCTGTGGAACATTAGTTTTAATATATCTTGTTATCCCATTTTCCATACAATCATAATTTCATAGGAGATTACTAGACTAATGGCTCAAGAGCCCTTATAAGCTTAGCGATTATTACCTGAATTTACTCAGATTTTTGATATCTAAAGGCTAGAGGATGGCTTAGGTTTCTGCATATGCCTCTGAGTATTTTACAGGCTGGCCCTGTCCATAAGGGACATAAATGCCACCCCAGGGGGGAATTTACATTTCCCCATCCATTGATCCAACTTGCATTTGAAGAGGATCAGAGAAGGGCTGTTCCTTATGTGAATAGGTAACCTTTTCCAGAGCAGAAGTAATCACTTAGACACATATGTGTCCCTACAGCATCTTTTGCTCATGTCACAGACCAAGTTTAGACCCTCTGATGGGGTAATACTTGTGCTGTTTGTTTTGCAAATGTGTAACAGTTCCATCAACAGTGGATTTGAGAATGCCTTGTAGTCTCGGCATAGCTCACTCCTTAACAGTCAGTAGGAGACAGATTAAAGGGATAGGGCTTTTAAGAGATCGAGACAAACACCCCTCTTTCTATTCCCTGTCTTGTCACCTTCCCTGATGTTAACCATTCTTCTGCTTCGTCCAGTATGAGCACACAAATCTTTTGAGTATTTCTTCACAATGCAGCCATTCTTTTCCCACTTAATTTTAGAAATTCTCCATTATATATTCTCTAATGTCCCAGTCTGTCTTTCCATATATGCCACACAAATGCACCCAAGGTTCCTTACCAATGTCCTGTGTAGTGTAAAAATACCTTACTATTTCTTAAGTTCCATTTTCAAATGATATTGTGCAGCATTCTGACATCCTCAACTAAATTCTCGCAATGTTCTGCATAATCAAGTTTTTTTTTAATTAAGTCACCATTCTGGGCTCTGTCATATACTGTTTCATTTATTCACCTTCACCCCAGTGAAGCACAAGGACAAAAGCTAAGGTTGACATACACCACAACCACAGGAAACCATTTATTGACTATAAACCTGATCAAGTAGAGCTATCACTGCATCTCCTCTATGATTCAGTGCTGTTTGCTGTCTCTAGCTTCATAGGTAAGTGCTAGTCTAGCTGCCCTTGTGGGGCCATTTTAAGCTTAGCCAATTTCCCCTTCAGAGGTAAGATTTAAACCCTATACTTTGTCTCTGTGAGGTAAACATCTTATCTATTATACCAAACTCCCTCAGAAAATTCATTAACCTGCCTTGAAGAATCTTTATCATAAGGTTCACTTGGATGGAGAGGAGACTAACAACAGCGTAGTGGTGTAAGGGTTTGCATTGCTGCCTTACAGCAAGAGGTTCTGTGGTTCGATTCTTGGCTGGGGTGCCTTCTGTGGGGCATCTGCATGTTCTCCCTGCATTTGTGTGGGCTTCTTCTAGGTGCTCTGCTTTCTCCCACATTACAAAGATATATGTCTGGTGCATTTCTTCACGGGCCTCTGCTGAAAATTTACTTGTTCCAAGTTGGACTCTTGGTAAACAAATGTTAAATAAATAATCCATTAACTGGCCTGACTCCTTCATAGACTTTCCTTTGTTGAAAAGTTACCTTCCTTATCCTGTGGTTCTCTAAAGTTATTCTGCTTTTAAACATCAGTTCTGTATATTTCTGCTAATCACAATCTGTGAATTTTGTGTTTAGTTTTGATTTTTGCTTACCTATTTCTTCATCAGCCACCTCCCCATCCTTATTTAGACTTCCCTGATATTTGCCTAACTTTCATATGAGTAGCCTCTTGTTTTTATTCTCTGTAAATATTAAGGCACCGATCTAGATCAAGGATTCAGAAAAAAAATATAACTGCCAGTGTTATTTGTACAGGAATATACTCAATGGCATTTCATTAATAATCTTTGATTCAG
The DNA here is from genome assembly GCF_019279795.1 of Protopterus annectens. Lineage (NCBI taxonomy): Eukaryota > Metazoa > Chordata > Ceratodontiformes > Protopteridae > Protopterus > Protopterus annectens. Next base: position 1,677,457,325 of record NC_056739.1, on the reverse strand, counting down.
AAACATGATAAAGCCACAACACACAACATCTAATTAGCAACTTATGATCATTCTAGACTTTTGCTCCATGTCAGTCAGTCCTGCAACAAAATAAGAAAGAAATCCAACCTAGAGATGGTGTTTTATATGAAAGCATTATGTATTTTATATTGCAGTCACCAGGTATAACACATTTTCAAAATACAGAGGCTGGAGTTTTTACATTTTTTACACTACTGAAGTTTAAATTCTGCTTGAATCTTCCTCCTATGTGCTCCATTATTTACTATATTGCAGGATGTCAGGGCTATATAAAGTACAGCTATGTAAGTTGAACTTACGTTGGCAATGAATGAATGAAGGCGATGTTTGAATGATCACAGCTGCAGTAGCCTTAGCTATATGGGTTATAGCCCACCAAGGATATAATAGCTGGACAGCTTCCAAAGCTTCAGGGCATCTTCCAAGTGCCCAAACTGTCAAGCATCTTGAGATGAGCTGACTAAAAGACAAGTTTGAATGCAAAGCCCATCAACGCTTTCATGCCATCAGAGGGAGGGAGGCTGTGTCCTGAAAGGATAAGGCTAAGATTAACAAAAAATAAATATCTACACCCTGGCATAAAAACACACAAAAAACAAGGATAGTGGAGGAATCGAGCAGCTAATATAGCAGTAATCATTTTGATATCTATTGTTATGGTAAATTTAACTTATACAATTGCACTAAGTTCTTCATATCGATCACTGGTGCAGCAGCCTAAGCTACATGGATAGATTACTATAGCTAACTCCCCCCTGGAGAATGATCCTAACAAAACATGATCTAAACCTAAAATAGGAATCAAGCTTATAGTGCTTTGTAAAAGTATGCACAGGGGACCAAGTAGCAGCTTCTAGAATACTTTTAATATCCATCCCTTCCAAAAAACTACAGATGAGGCTAGGGCCCTGGTAGATAGTGCCTTGGGCCTGCCTGGAATATATTTGTTATGGTGAGTATAACAAAAGGTAATAGTTTTACATGACCATTTGAAAATATTGTGTTTTGATACAGATTGCCCCTCCTCCTTATCTTCACAAGAAATGAATAGTTAATTCAGAAATCAGAAAGATTTACTTCTGTCTAGATAATACTTAAGTTGTCTTTGGAGATATAAGGTATGGAGTATCTTTTCACCCTTATTTTGGGTTCAGGAATGTAAACAGGGAGATATATAGTTTAACTAAAAATAAACATGGATATCACTTTAGGCAAAAAAGGATTAGTACTCAAGGAAACCCTGTCCCTGTGAAAAATGAAGTAGACTGACTCACCGTAAGAGCTTGCAAATCAAATAACCTTCTTGCAAAAGTCAGGGCAATTAATAAAACTATTTTCCATGTTAAGAACCTCAAGTCAGCTAGATCAGCTGGTTCAAATGGAACAGGTGTTAGCTTCTCTAACACAAAATTAAGATCCCGAGGACAGGCCATCATTTTTCTTGGAGGCATCTTATGAAAAAAAAAACTTTCAAGAACATTTTAATGGCTGATAAATGAACCTTGATAGAGGAATAAAAAATGTCATAGTATAGAAACTCACACAAGTACTGTAAAACCATAGAACAATAAGTCCTGAATGCATGCTGGTTATGTAGTAGGCAACAACTAGGAAACCATTTCCATTTGCTGATATATGATTTTCTAATAGCAGGTATTCTTGCCTCCGTTAGTACCTGCTGCACGTCCTCAGTAAACAGGTTCATAAAAGGAAAAGACCCAATCATCCAGGCAGTCAACTGAAGATGATTGATGTTGGGGTATGTCAAACATCCCTGTTCTTGTGTGAGCAGATCCATTCTGTGAGGAAGCTTGTGATAATTGTTCCTGGCCATTTCCAAAGGACGAGAGAACCAGGGTTTTCTGAACCAGAAGGAAATCACCACAATGATCTTGGGTTATTCCTTCTGAATCTTCAGAAGTACTCTGCATATTAGTGGAAAGGGTGGAAAGGCATATAGGAGCATTCCTGTCCAAATAAAAGAAAATAAATGAAAAGAAAAGGCATCTTTCTTCCAGGCCTTGTTGTATGGAGACCTGGAACAGAATTTTGCATTTGATTTTTCACAGAGGAACTCCGCACAGATGAAACTTGGAATCTTGGAAGACCTCTTGATCTGGTTTCCAATTATGAGGGTCTGCCCTGGTCCTGCTCAGTTTGTCTGCCACATAATTTTGCTTAGACAGAATGCAGGATGCCTGTAGACTAAGACTGTGCTGTGAAGCTATATCCCAAGCTAACATGGCTAGTCTGCTAAGGGGGTATAACTTGGTTCCCTCCTTGCTTGTTGATGTACCACATGACTGTGGCATTGCTTGTAACTACTTGAAGAGGTCCCAGTGACTGAAGATGGTTCAGAGAGTTGTGTGCTTTGATCAGGGTAAGCATCTCCTTCATATTTATGTGCCTGCATCTGTCCTTGGTGTCCCACACCCTCTGCACTTTTATCCCTCCTAATACTGACCCCAAGCAAAGTCAGAAGCGTCTGTGGTGGGTGACTTCTTTGGAGCAGGGATGGAGAAGGGAAGGACTGCATTTAAGGATATCTGTTGTCTCTGCCGCAAAAGTTTCTCCTCTGACAGACCCCAGTACTGGAATCCAAAAATATAGAGGGTGTTGATGCTGTGACCAAAGAGATTTCAGATAACATTGTATCGTTCTCCTGTGGAGTCTTGTGAGGGGTATTATGACAATCATAGATGCCATAAGATCCAGAATTCTGAGGTATTCCCTCACAGTGACTGAAGTCTTGAGTGGAAGTAATAGTTAAAGATCTATTTTTTTCCTGTGGGGGGCTGATAAATCTTAGAGATTTCTTGGATCAGCTTGCTACTTTCATCACACCTTATGATTAGCTCTGCAGCAAAGGGGCCAAACACTAAATCTCTATCTAAAGGAGAATTTTAAATCTCATTTTTTTTTTAAATCATCTGGGAGTTTCTGAGAATGCAGCAAACCAAACCTCCTTAAATCAGTACCAGTGGCCATAGCCCTGGGAGAATTATCAACAGAATCCTACACACACTGCAAACAATGGGTAGTGACCTGTGCAACAGACTAAACAAAGTAATTTAAAGCAGTTTTTTTTCTTCACAAGAATAAACTGTAAATAAAACATTCTTCATACTTTCACAATATGTCAGAACAAACTTTAACATTTCAGCCTGACAATTTAAAATTTTGAAAATAAAAGTTGCATAAGTATATACTTTTCCCCCATACCTATCAATAATTTGCCAATCCTTATTAGAAAGAGTAGAATTGGAATTAACTAAGTGCTTAGCAGCAGTGGGATCAATTACGTTTATAGTTGCTGGGTCAGGTTTGGGAATCGTGTATAAAAATTTAAAAGACTGACAAACGTTATACATCCTATCTGCCATTTTAGCGACAGCTGGCTGTCTATCAGGAAAGTTGCTGGCAGTAATAAACACATCCTCTAAAACAGATAGGACAGGAGGAATAGGTGTAGGTTCTGGAAAAAACCTAAAAGGCACAAAAACTTAAACAAACTTTATTAAAATTGTAAGTTTTCATCCTCAGAGATTTATTCAGGCATATGAACTAGAATCTTGAACTTAAATTTTTTAATAGGTAACTGTAGACCTCATTAAGACTCACTCCGGGAGTGAAAAATACTTGTACTAAGTGTACTCTAAGTGTACATCATTCTGAGTGAGAAGATAACACAGGCATAACTCACACATTCATCTTGCTAATTTTAGTTTTCCTAATGATTTTCTTGAAGCTTTAAATATTGATAGGTATTTATAAAGGTTACCACAAAGTGTAGGCTACTTAGTGTAATCTTTCTGAGTGACTAGAAAGAAGGAAAATGTGGTAGGGATGTTCTTGAATACATATTGTGTACACTTAGTATAGGTGTTATTGAATTTGGCCCTCAGTGTATCAGTGGACCATTTTGTCAGAAATTCATAAATAACATCCAAGGTTGTGCAACCTCAGATGATGCAGTATTAAGTAAAAGGGTATAAGGGGCTTGGAATGTGTGTGTGTGTGTGTGTGTGTGTGTGTGTGTGTGTGTGTGTGTGTGTGTGTGTGTGTGTGTGTGTGCAGGGGCTTTCTGTGTACTTCATCTATTGCTGCAGTTCTATGTTTTTTCAGGAGAATGTCTCATCAAAAAACGGGATTTGAAGGATCATGCTGTGTTCTCTTAAATGATACACTGATGAAATAAACAGCTGTTCTTATCAATCAAGATCCATTAATCACTTTATCTAACTCAAATGGCTTGAAATAGTGTGCCTAAATGCAAATACTATTTGTAGCAAAATTTGTGACTCTCAAGCTTAGTTAACCTGTGTTAAACTAATGTAGTTTCATTGATGGAGATGTACCTGAAGCTGACACAAGGCACACAATTCAACATCTCATGGAAGATAAAGTGCAGGAAGGTCATATATGGGCCAAAGGTCTGGGGTGAGGGAGTATTAATCTACAATACCTTTAAAATTAAAATGATGGGCATAAACTCCCCTCACATATCTGGAAGGAGTTATCTCTCTGAGTAGGAGTTCACAAATACCTAAATGTGTGATGTGTATATACTTCTTCTTTTGGCTTTTCCCGGTTAGGGGTCACCACAGCAGATCACCTGTCCGCTTATGATTGGCAGTGGAGTTTTACAGTGTCGAGTTGCCAGCCCAGCACCCAACCTTCCACAGAAGGCACACACACACGCACTCACACCTAGGGCCAATTTAGAGTGTCCAATCCACCTGCAGCATGTCTTTGGGATGTGGGAGGAAACCAAAGCACCCGGAGGAAGCCACGTGACCACAGGGAGGACATGCAGACTCCACACAGAAGGCACCCCAGCCGAGGATCAAACTGGAGAACCTCTTGCTGTGAGGCGGCAATGCTAACCACTGCACCCCCATGGCCACCCCTGTGATGTGTATATACTAAGCCAGAGAAGTCAGTAAAACTCTTATCTACTCCATTTTGATGGTATGACAAATTTACAGCAGATTAGTTACCGCTTGCTGGTGATTTTGCTGTACCTATAACAACAAAATCAATACAGTAGCAATGAAGCAATCACTGTGCTTTGCAGAGCTACTTTCAGAAGCATTGCTAATTTACAGGAAAAAAGGAGCAACGAATATTGTACACTGCATTTAAACCCAGAAACTTGAAAATGTATTAATTTCAGGCACTTTGGCCTATCGCTTGAGTGGTTATGTGCTAAAGCACGTGATACAGAAACATAATAAAAACACTGTCTGAGTTCCTCACGGTTCCTAACAGTTCACTCCGTATAGCCGTTCAATTAAATCCACAAAATGCATGTATTATCAAAGGCCCATTTGCAAGTGAAGATAAAAACACACTTTAATAAGCAAAACAGTCAAAAAATATATTTACATCCAATAAGTGCTTTTGTCTCAATAGTTTGAAACATCATCATAGCAAAGAATAAACATGTGACCACCTTCTGCAATGACATCACTTCCACCAGGCACACCCGTCAGCACTTGGTGTTCCCAGGTGGTCTTCCATCAAAGTACTAACCAAGCTTAACCTTGCTTAGCTTCCAAAAAAAAAAAACTCCTTTAACTCCTTTTCATATAATGTGATATCTAATGTGAACTAGTGTTTTTTTATATATGTTAACGCCTATGAAATGCATATAACCCTCACACAAATGTATAACTGAATTCATTTAAGATAAATACATTCAGATTTCAAAGACTTAAATGCATGTTGAAAAAATTCCTTTCACAATACATGCATTTTGTGATTTATTTGAATGGATATATGGAGTGAAATGTCAGGAACCATGAGGAACACAGAGAGCGTTTTTATTCTGTTGGTTTACATGGTGGTGCTGGTATGATACCGAAACATATCAACCTCAGATGATGATGATGATGTTGCCTGTCAGATGCCACAAGAGCAGCTTCGTTAAGGAGGCTCAAAAACTTGTTCACAAATAAGACAGGTGGAGCCATCAACTTACTGATGCTCCTTTCTAAACTATCTCATAGTAATCAACTCAGTGTTAAAGTTTTTCAGCATTGTTCTTATCTGCATATTAAACCAGCCAGGCTGATTAAGACTAAGACAACTAGATGACCTTAAACCACTAAAACTGTTTACAAAACCATTGCAGCTAAGATAAAGCTGTGAGAGCCCACAAAGCTTCATGAGACAATGGAATCAAAAATGTGTACTGAATTCTTAGAAACATATCTATGATGACAATTCAACAAACAAAAAGTGATTACAGAGTAAACCTTCAACAAAACAAAATTTCAAATGTTTAAAAAACTCATATTTGGAGGATTGTAAATCATCTGCATGGGAAAACCACTCAACAGAAGACCTACCAGTCTACAAGAAGAGATACATTTAAAGGATACTTTTCCACAGTTACTGGCAACAAGCATGATGCTTTACAAATCTACTCCTGTCAGAAACAAGCTTTAGTAACAACAGGATAAATACTTCATGTTTGAATCTACCACCTATATATAATCATCTTCCACCTTTCTTGAGTTACTTCCTTTATTGCAGCACCTATAAGTAGACAAATAAACAGGAACTTTAAAGGAAGGATAGTGACAGGAATCTCAAAGCAAAGCTATAATCATGTCTTGTGTCAAGACTGGAGATGCACACAAAGTTAAGAACTACAGTCCTGTAAATATAATCTTGCAGAATGTGATAACAGTGTCATACATATTACTCGCAGAATCATCACCAAGACCAGACTATGTCTCCACAAATTTAAACTTAATACAGCAGTTATTTTCATTGATTTCTTAAAAGTCGTTGATCTTGTAGATACAAAACTGGTGGTTTAATACCTAAAAGAAAAATATGTAACCTACAGTACTGGAATGGATCACTGTCAGGACAAAAGCAAGTAGTATTACTGCAAAAAGTGCTATCAGACTTATATTCTTCAAACATAGGAGATCCACAAAGAACCGTGCTTGGGGCCGCTCCTATACTCAATATATAATAATACAATTCAGCTACATACACATGGAGTAAAACTCATCCAGTACTCGTATCACTTTACACTGGTTCTCTCTCTGTACTGACAGCCCTGATAAACTGGCAAATCAGATAGTGTTAGATTCCTTCAGAGAATAGTTTACCAACAGGAGGATAATTTTCAAAGAAAAGAAAACTAAAGGATTCTATTTTGGTAAGCAAGTAAGATCCTGATGATATAAACTATTACAGGCTCCTAAATCCTTCCATTAAGTGCATAGTGCAGTGCCTAGTGCCTAGTAACAGGTCCTAGGCACTGCACTAAGTGCATAGTGCAGTGCCTAGGACCTGTTACTTCTCTCTCTCTTTTGCCATATTTAAGCAAATATCATCTGAGAAATGGACCCAGGCTAATGACATACATTTGTGGTAAAGTATGTAGAACTTCTGTGATTACCACATTTTTCTTTATCTACTGAGCATCATTATAATTTCTGACATTCTCTTAAAGGATATGTTAGTTTCCTTCTCCTACATGTGGAGATATTTCCCAGTTCAGTCATTCCTCTCCTAGGCTTCTTGATGGCATTTTGTTGAAAATTTTCATTCAAGTATTGCTGCTGTTACGTTTCCTACTGCTACTATGTAAACACCTCCTTTTTGTGATGTAAATAAATGTTGCTTCTTGTACTTTCTTCTAATCTTATTTTGTAGCTTGGGGTGTCCCTTCTTTCTGCTTCCATCATGTCTAAAAATTTAGAAAATGTAAATGAGGGACTCTGATCTGACTCCAGTATAAGCATATTAGAGTGTTTAATTTTCTAGAACAATATAACTAATATGGCTTCTGATATGTTTCAAAAATTTGCTTCTAATACTTTCAGAGATGAATGCCAAGCTGACCTTAAAACTCTCAACCCAGCTCTGGATTATTACTTCTTATAAGTCAAAAGTTTTGTTGTAGCCAAAAACCTTGATATTGGTCTCAGAACCTGCATATTTTGGAATTTTCACTGATTATCTTAGACCTCAAAAATATAAGTAGATACCACCATGTCTGCTCAATCAAAGCCCTCATTTCCATGTCATCAACACAAAGATAATGGAACAAGCATTGCATAAAATATTTCCACAAATTGTGGAGAGCAAGTCTCACTGTGGCAGAATTTAATTTCACTTGTTGACAGAAGACTTTCTCAATATTAAGTTCTAGGCCAATGTCTGCAAGACCCTGTCCCATGCCACTATACAAATTTGACAATAACAAGTTTGTTTATACCATTTATCTGGGTTCAAAACAAATTATTTGTTGCCTCACTGCATTCAATTTCCATGTTAATTAGGTGTTGCTTCTCTATTTTTTCTTCCTGTAGTTCTTCTATACTTTCCTCACAGACACCCATGATGTGCAACAACAGTACCATTATTACTGGCATTGACACATATGATGTTAATGCATGGATTCATATTTATGTCTATGCTTCCAATATTTGGCCATCAGTTTTTTACTTCAGTAGCTCAGCTTTTGATTCAGTCACTGTTGTTGATACATTTAGCATCAGGGCGGCTGATGTTGATGAAGCTGTAAGCACAAGCACTGGAAGATGACACATTAGGGCTGAGCTTGTCACCATCAATGCTGCTGCCATTAGGTTTAGCTGTTCATTTGCCAGCATTGGTTTACTCTGCACTGAGTATGACATCATCAGTACTTGCATTGCAGAAATCCCTGAAGTGGTCATCTTCAACATCTCACCCCACTAAGATGTCAGTACCCTTCTATACTCCAGATCATTTTTTTCAGAACTCATGGCAAACTCTCATATTGTGCAGTAGGACACACATCCTAATGCTCTATGCAATGTTTCATTATGACCTCAATGCATAAGCCTGCTTTTTTTCATACTCAAACTCATCATCTCCAAAGATACTTAGAAAACACATATGCAAAAATAAACTTGTAGACTGTCACACTTAAGTCACCATTGCCTGATGTTTCTTGCATTTCTTTTAGAGACACCAGATATGGGGATGTTTTAGCAATGATGTGATAAGAGGAAAGTGTGGCCTACACGTGCAATATCCTCCCCACAAAGGACATTGTAGTAGGCCTCTCTGTCCAAACAATCTTTGTGGGTTATTTCCCCATCTTTTCCAATGTGAGAATAGCCAGCAATGTGGCAATGGGAAAAAACATTTGGCTACAGTATCAAATAAACCAAAAAGTATTCTCCTGTCCTAGATCTGTAAGGACTGGAACTGTTGCTCCTAAGGTCCCAAGCCTGACACTATGATTGCAAAAACAACTGTAAAAAAGGTTCCAATCATGCAGAGCCCAGCAGCGCATCTCCCAACAAGGAACTCAGGGCTGTGAATCATCTTTGGAAGTGAGTTTATGTTTTCTCCACCTTTTTTCAGGGATGGCTATAAACATTCTAGTAAAAGAAGTTTGATAGATTAAGTGTACCATTCACAGGAACAGCAGTCAGACAGACCACTTAAGCAAACTGCAATCCCATTAAGCAACTACATCTTTTAGTTTTAACCTCACAATGAAACTAGCATATATCTCTTCTGAAGGTTTGGTCCAACCTACAGGATCCAGAAGTGCCATGTGTCACCATGGCTTGCTCCAGCTAATGGTTTTTGATGATGACAGTAAATTGACTTTCATAGTCTCACTATTTTGGGTTTCAATTTTGTGGTCATTTTCAAACTCATCTAAAACATGGAGAAAAGAGGAAAAGCACTCAAAGATATTGCTATAAAGTTTCAACGTCCCCAACTCTCTTTTTCAGGGATGCAAAGTAGTTTGAAACCAAATAATAAGAAGAATCATCCTCTTCAGAAGAAAAAGTGTCAAGCAGCTGGAGGATGGCTGTGGTACACCTTCCAATGGGTAGCAATAATCTTGCTTTTGTCTAAGTTCCCCATTTTTGAGGCAGTTAGAACCCATGTCACACTCCACATTAATGTGGGGCCGGCCATTATGCATGATATATGGACGCAGACAGAAAGATACAATCCCTTTTCTAAGTCTCATGTTCCCAATGCATACTATTGTCCAACATTTCACTATATTAGAAAGCTGCAAAATGAATGAAGGTTTTAAATATTCTAGCAAAAAGAGATATCTGAGAGGTTCTGCTAGACCAGAAAGGAGTTGGGTATTATTATTACAGTTTTTTTTTGTTAACAAATAATCCAAAGGATCTCGGACCCATTTCAGACTGAAGTAACATAAACAACTTTATCCTCAAGCTACACCTTCATATGGTTACATTGTACTCCATCTTTCCCTTCTTACATGAAGGAGACTAGATATGTTTTTTGGCATGCAAGGTGACTACCTTCACATTAAAATAATCAAGGAGTCCAGGAGGTATCTTCTGTTCTGGATAACAGCCAGTTCTTATCAATTTTCAGATTGTTCTATTTGATCTCAACACAAGCATTCATGAAATGTATATCTGCAGCTGCCATAAGCCAGAAGTTTCAAGGGGCTGATATTTCTTCTACTTGGACAAATAGCTTCTAGTTGTTCCATCCCTAATCAGTCTACTTATAGCTTGGGAGTCTCAGACAGGGCCATTTCAAACCTTAAAACTGAAAAATCTTGATTGGAGCCATTTCAACTGCTACATTCATAACAACAGTCTGCTCATAATTACATACAGAGCTTGTCTGCCTTTGGAAAGCATCCAGCTTTTAAGAACATAGTTTAATAGTACAGTCAGTCACAGTCTGACAAACCCATCTTTGTCAGAGATCTTTGGGTTAACTGAAGCAGTAATCTGGTTTTACCTTTTGCCAAATATTACATGTGAGTGGCATTGAGCATTGACAGTTCATTGATCACAGATGCCAAATGCTAGTTCACTGATCACAGATCTTAGATTTAACATTACAGTAAATCAAGGTATCTAGACTTCCCAGGTTTTATCTCCGTTGATTGCTGAAGCTCTCTAATAGGATATGAGGCAATCCATTTCAGAGTCCTGGCCCTCTTGTAGCTGTTTTCATGGACACATCTTCTCTACAGGATAGAGTGCGTTCTCAATTGCCGACTGTTCAAGGTGCATGGTCACACACAGAAAACAGCCTACTCTTCAATATACAGAAAGTGTGGGCAGAAAGCAAGAGAGATTGGATACGACGACAGATAGTGTAAATTGCAACTATATTAAGTTAGTAAAAATATTTGTATAGTGGCCAAAACATTTAAGGTGGTTTAATTATATGACAAGAACAGACAAGTTTATTGAGATAGTGTTCTTTTAGTGCATATTTAATTTTTTTAAAGAGTCTAGTTGAGTAAGAGAGAAAGGGAGTACATTCCAAAGTTTGGCAATGGCATGGGAACAGAGACATTGTCCAACTCTTTTGTTGGGTTTAGTTATGGTTAAGAGTTATTTGTTAAAGGACCTAAGATGCTGAGTAGTGGTGTGTGTTTGTATTATAATTTGAAGAGATAGAGAGAAGTGTGTATTATTTAGTAGTTTGTGGGCGAGAGTAAGTTGGGAGTATTGTAGGTAATGAGGGAACTCAAACCAGTTTATAGATTTAATGGCCAGGCAATGATGTGTGCGAGCTGGCATGGTGGAGACAAACTTGGCAATAATATAGTAGCATGACTGCAGTTTGTTCATATATATACATATATATATATATATATATATATATATATATATATATATATATATATATATATATATATATATATATAGAGAGAGAGAGAGAGACTTCAAATACATATATCTATCTATGTATATATATATATATATATATATATATATATATATATATATACACACACATATATATATATATATATATATATATATATATATATATAGAGAGAGAGAGAGAGAGGAGAGAGAGACTTCAAATACATATATCGATCTATCTATGTATATATATATATATATATATATATATATATATATATATACACACACACACACATATATATGTGTGTTTGTGTTTACATATATATGTATACACAAGTGCACGCACACACACACACACACACACACACACACACACACACACACACACACACACACACACACACACACACACACACACACACACACACACACACACACGCATATATAGACAGAGTCTGAAACCAGAATTTAGAAAGACATAAAAATTGTGACTGCATGCCTTTTGCTAGGAGCCCTGTTCACCTCCAGGCATGGAGGTATTGTGATCCGAGTCTGAATCATATAATCGAAAACAATATCTGTCAAATGCTTATTAACTGAACACTAATAAAAGGAAATTCTAAATATCAAATTAATGTTTCGGTGAAACGTTTCTCTGGGAAAATAACCAGTCAGCCATCATCTGGAATTTGCCCTTTTCTATACTGTAGGGTAATCTTGGAGTTGGTATATTTAGTTAGGGGTGTGCGGGAGGCAAAATCGACCACTAGAATAGATTTTATTTGGTGAATGTTTTTGTGTGGGTCTCTGGGCTGGCCAACTGTTTTTTAACACAGGGAAAGTTTTCCCTGAAATGTTCATTTAGTATTTACAGTTTTCACTTATTAGTGTTTGACTAATAAGTGTTCAACAAACAGTGTTTCTGATTATATGATATAGACCCCTGTGAACCTCTCCCCTGCTATCTTCATATACTGACTCTAATCACCCTAGTTTGGAATAAAGGGAACAAATGTTTTGTTTGTAAAAACATCTGAATTTCTCTAAATTATCTTACCTGATTGTACATTCAGTATATGTTGTTTTAGGGGGTGTGGGAAAGCACAACATGGAAGGTCCCTAAAAATGTCCAGTCTCACCATGTATGGTATGTTTTTCAAGTGCAGTATTTTTGCAAGATTTCTTTCACTATTTCAAAAAGCTTCTGTGATCTCAGTATACAATGATCTACATTTTGGTTTTACTTTACGCATATGCAAATATGTATATATGTATGTATATATATATATATATATATATATATATATATACATACACACACACACACACACACACACACACACATATAGACATATAGATATATATATATAGATATATATATATATATATATATATAAATATACATATATCTATATATACACGTGTGTGTATATATATCTAATATAGGGTCTATGTTAAATGTTCGAACATCCAAAATGTTGAACATTACATGGTTGAGACCAAATGCTCGACATTTGGATGTTCCAACATCAAAAAACAAAAAAAAAAAAAAAAAAAAACACTTTAACAGCATAAGCAGGGGGGCTATATTTATAAATGTGTGTATATTTATATATGTATATAGGTTCATAGGTTCATAGGTATGTCGTAGGCTATTGGCCCAAGGGCCTAAGTAAGCCTAACCCACAAGGCTTACACCATCCAAAAAAATTATTTTCCTGTGGCCTTGTAGAGCAGAGCCACAGAAGTGATCCCCAGGGTGTATTTCCTATTTCCTATCTACTCATCAAGATTTTTTTTGAAGAGTGCTAATGAGGAACTTTGCTTGACATAGATGGGTAGCTTGTTCCGGAGTATGGGAAGTCTCTGTGACAGGAAGCTATCCCTCCAGCATGTCCTGTTTATTGTGGTGACAAGATTTCGGTCCCTAGAGCGTGTAGCTTGGAGGCATTGGGATTTATTTAGGTGTAGCATGTCCAACAGCTCTGGGTTTGACATAGCTTTATATGTTAGGCAGAGATCACCTTGGAATAGGCGATATGCTATGGAGTAAAGCTGGAGACAGTCAGTGTAGGGGGATCTGTTTGAGGCCAGTAATCCTCTTTGTGAGGTACTTCTGTGGCCTTTCCAGCTGCTGCAGATGTCTTATGAGGTACATTCCAAAAGGGCGTTCTACTCTATAATGGGTCTAATGAATGTTGAGTAGAGGGGAACAATGACCTCTTTTTTCCTGGATGAGAACCCTTTTGTGATAGTTGTGCCACATAGAAGGATTTCCTGACTACTGTGGCGATGTGATTATCAAAGGAGAAACTACTGTACCCCTGGGTCCCGAGGTGTCTTATCACACATTCAGCATTAAGTAGACTGCTGCATATGTGATAGTTCATGGGTACTGAGTTTTTACCAAAGGGGATGACAATGCACTTTTTGGCATTGAGCTTGAGGCCATGGCTCTGATACCAGGCATCTGTCTCAGTGAGGCCCTCCTGTAGAATGTCCACATCATTTGGGGGCTCGACTATGGCTCCTAGTTTGCAGTCACCTGCGAACTTCATTAGCCAAAGGCTTTCTGTGTTAACCTGTACTTCAGAGAAGTAAATACCAAACAGGAGAGATCCCAGGACTCAACCCTGTGGTACTCCACTTGTCACTGGTTTGAGGTCAGATTTGGAGTCTGCATCTTTTACTGTATGGGTTCTGTCAGTGAGCCAGTTGGCAACCCATTTTGTGATGAAGGGATTTATACCTAGTTTAGTGAGTTTAGCTATAATTCTAGAATGGGGGATGGTGTTGAAAGCCTTGGCGAGGTCAAGGTAGGCTGTGTGAACCAGCTTACCCTCATCTACGGCTTTAGTGACGGCCTCAAAGAAGTCGATCAAGTTCAGGAGGCATGATCTGCCTTTTCACAAACCCGAACTGGGTGGGGTCCAGAGTTTGGAGGTTACCAATGTCTTTGTTTATGAGTTCCATGATGATATGTTCCATGGCCTTACAGACCAGGCTTGTCAGGCTAATAGGGCAATAGTTCCCGGGATCAGTGGTGGCTCCCTTTAGTGGAGCGGGATAACTGTTGCGGTTCACCATTCAGTGGGCACAAAGCCTGATGTGAGGCTATGACTGAACATGGTGCTTAGGTGGGGAGCCAGTTAATTCTGAAGTTCATGTAAAACACAGCCTGGGATGTTGTCCGGTCCCATGTATGCTGTGTTTTTGGCTTTAGAGAGTGCAGCTTTTACCTGCATAGTTGTGATTACAGGGACTCTGCATTCTTCCTGTATAGATATGGGCCCTTTAGGGGGTGAGAGGGGGATAAAGTTAGCACTGAACCTATCTGTCAGGATGTTGGCAATATCAGTTGGTTCTGTAATTTTCATGCCATTGTGCTGTAACTCAGAGCAGATCTCGCTGTTGCCATTGAGATTCTTGACATAGCTATAGAAAGCTTTGTGGATGTTCCTAGAATCATTGGTGATTTTGTTTTCATAGCTAGCTTTGGAGGAACTTATAAGGAATCTCAGCTTCTTACTGAGGCTGACCAGGGAGCTCCTCCACTCATGGGATTTTACTCTCTTTTGCAAGTTTCTTCCTTCTGTTGTAGAGTTTGTTTATGGCAGGAGACCACTACATAGGCTTCATTTTTTGGAGGATAGAGTCTTGGTTCTGTTTGGGATAGCACGATCCATGCACTTGTGTAAGTGCTTATAGAGTGCATTTGTGTAGGATTCAGCCGTCATAACTGTATTGTCCATCTGCATGGGTGTCATGAAGTTCACCACTTATGTCTTAAGAAGCATGAAGTTGGCTTTGGAGAAATTTTTTACCATGATTTCCTTAATGGGGGTGGGAGCGGGATGTGGATATCTAGGGTGATTAGCTTATGGTCGGATCTGACCACTGAGGAGTTGACTTCAGCTGTGGAGCACTGGTCACTCATGTTGGTAATGATTAGGTCTAGGATATTGTTGCCCCTGGTGGGGGTGTGGATACGTTGATCTAGGGCACAGGAATTTATGAATTCCACAAAGCGTTGAGTAAAGGAGTTGATACATGAATAATTTTCCCAGTTAATAGTGGGGTAGTTGAAATTGCCCATTATTAGGGTGTTTGCTTGAACCCTAATATTTTCCAGTATATCAAGAAAAGAGGAGTGGGAATCCTGGGGCATGGTGGGGGATCTGTAGCAAGCTACAATTTGGATTGCAGTTTTGCCGAGAGTTAGTTGCACTTGGATAACCTCGGATGCATTATGCTGAGTAACTAGCCTGAAGGTGTGGATATCTTTAATGAATATGGACGCATCTCCACCTTTGGTGTTCCGGTCCAGGTTAGGTGGCCAAAAAGTGTGGTATGAGTTATAGCCTGATAATGCAGGAGTGCTCTCTGAAGCACTGAACCGAGTCTCACTCACTGCACAGATATCACTGTCCTCCATTTTAAGGAGTGCCTCGAGGGAGTGCATTTTGAGATTTAGACTTGTAGCACAGAGTAGCATTACCTTCACTTTTTGCTTGCCTGTTCCTGTTACAGTGGTGAATTTATAATTTGAACCTTGCCTAAAAAAAGGCACAATAGGGACAGCTAGAGCCTTGGCCAGTATCTGGAATCCCAGGGGTGACAGGTGCAGGCCATCTCTGGCAAAGCATCGTGGTCTGTCAACCACGTCATCCCAGGCAAACAGATAGGGGATCCCTTAGAATGACACCAGAAGCTTAGCCAATTGTCCTTGTACTGCGGTATCATTCTGGGTAATGGCAGGAAGCTACTCAGGGCTAGGGTCATACTTGCCTGGGCTACAAGATCAGAGAGCTCTCCCATGTCTCTTTTCATGTAGTCCAGGGAGGTATGTCTCAGGTCATTCACACCAACATGGACAATGACAGAGTCATATTTGTACTTGTTATGGAGTGACCTATGTGCGTGGGTTATGTGGTGGATCCTGGCACCTGACAAACAGCTGACAGTAACCTTCGTCTTCCTTCACCTGGTGAGTGGGACATCAGTGTGGGTGACTATAGAGTCACCTATGACTAGTGTGTTGGGTATGATTTTTTTGCCTTTTGGGCTGTGGTTGAGTGGCACACTGAGTCTGTGGGCTGTGTGTCATTGTGTTGTGTTGGGTGGTGGAGGTTGCTTGCGTTTCTGCTTTGGAGGTCTCTATTGCTTGAGCAGATTATTATTGAGAGCCTTCACAAATGTTTTTATGTTTCTATGTGTGGATTTTGGTGGTGCAGGTTTAGCGGGACTATGTGATGATTGTGGTGTGGTGCAAGTGTTTACCTTCTCCTCTTGAAGTGCAGTCTTGGTTGGAGAGAGCTTTACCTCCAGTTTGACTAGATAAGTGCATCTCTCACAAGTTGTAGTGTTGGGTGCGAGGAGGAGAGGGTTGTCTGTGTACATGAGGCAATTGCTATATTGCCCCAAGATGCCTAGATTCATCAGATAGACAGGAGAGAACACTGGGAGGAGACCCTTGGACATGCCTGAATAAAAATCTACTTTCCTGTAGACAAGTAAGTACTGTTTTCCTTATATATATATATACATATATATATATATATATATATATATATATATATATATATATATATATGTGGGTGTATGTCATTTCAACAAAATGTCATAATCCCGAAGCACAAAAGATCTAACCCAAATGGTTGATCCTGCTAATATAAATTTATATCACTTTATTCTCTGGATTGCGTTTGAGCCTAACTAGAAGTTTTAATCAGTCTTAGAAATTTCACTACTGTTTTGCTTTCCTATCTGTCTTAAACTTTTCAGTGAGAAGTGTTACTGAAGAGAGTCATACACAAATGCATTTAGTTTTCCTACTTCTTTAATTCTTGTCTTCTGCTAAGAATTCAGAAATAGCATAGAGAAAGTGTAACAGGCTTGTTTGCATCATAACAGTCAGTGAAATATGCAGTGACTCAAAATACTGAACCTTTTGTTGTATCATTATTGCTGTCTGTGCTAATACACATCATTCTTTTATACTTGCTAATGGACCTTGGCTGCTAGTTAGCTTGGAACTGAACTCCACAAAGCAAGGATTATGCCCATGAACAGACAAATTAGTGATGACATACATTTGGCATCAGGCTGATACAGGCATGGATCTAATTTTAAACATTTGTTGCTATAAAACATAATTTGTGCCTTAATTCATTCATTCAGACTTTGAAATGTTTCTGATTTCAGCTAACCTAGATTTATGTTAAGGAAATATTTATTGTTTAATATAACATAGAGAGATTAAAAACAGCAAGTGCTAAGTCAACATAAAACAGCTTGAAACACTGAATAAAGGCATTTAAAATGAATGCAGTTTAAATTCTTTTATAACTCAATGCCACTTTCAATGACGTTTAAAAGCTAACTCAGAGGGGTTATTTTCTATGAATGAGGTATGTAATTCTGTTAAGCTTTGTGAAAGGTAAGAAAAGTTTTAATGAGGTAAGCAAAATTTTGAGAATTTTTGTCTGCCCTTTCTTGATTAAGCAGACATTTTTTGATATGGGGAAAAGCTTTACATACTCTACGGGGTAAATGTTCCATGGTCTTGAAGTAATAGACTGAACCTTGTAGGCGATCCTGTACTGTATTGGAAGCCAGTACAATGTCAGCAGAACAGATAAAATGGCAACTATCTTACATGCTCCTACTAATAACTTTTTTGCTGCTGGTTTGCATTCTTTGTAAACCTAACTGTCCAGGTACAGAACATCACAAATCCATCCCTGCTAATTAGAGGGCACACAAATATCTTGAAGTTGCCCCAAGGATAAGTTATATTATAATAATAGAAGCCCTCAGGTTTAAGAAAGAGTGTCATGACTGTAACACTGCCTTTAAATGTTACACTGCAGACTGAAGCGTATATTGTAAAGTATAATCACTGACCAGGGAAGAGCATTTGTAAGTTCATAGATAGGTTCATAGGTAAGTACTAGGTTAGCTGCCCTTGCTGACCATTTTAAGCCTAGTGATTTTCCCTTTTTGTGCTAGAAATAACCTATCCCATTTGGTTATAGATTGGCCTTACCCATCCCATGGTCGATTATACGTTACCCCTAAATGGAGTAATTCAGATAAAATCACTTAAGCTAACAGATCTAGAAGACTCTCTCTCTCTCTCTGATACCCTCCCTGTAGTATACTTTGTTTGTTTTGTAACACATGAAAAATGAGAGGTTGTGTCTGCATCAGTCTGGTTCATATTCCTTGGAGCCAAGTATGAAAGCTTTATTACAGGACTTTTTCCAGTTTATCACATGTAATATGCGAGGCTGTGTCCACTTTTACTGGGTTCATTATATCCTGACATACAATATGAAATGCTAATATTTTCTTGTATAGCTAAAAAGGTTTACAGTGCCTGCTTGTAAGAGTCTCATATACCTGAGTAATGTGACCAGTCCCCATTCTTCTTCCTTTTGATGAAGACAAACCTTTTTATTTGCAGGGGAAGTAGTCACTTAAAGCTACACTAGGTGATTCCCATTTTTGAACAGTACATGCATCCTGATATATAGCATACAATAGAACAAGTCACAGTGCTCATTTTTTACAGAGCTCATGGAGGTGCACAAATAGGAGGAAAAAAGTAAAAAGTAAGTAAAGTTTGAGACCTTAGAACTTTTTGTGTAGGCTTTATGTTTCCATGGAAAAAAATCCAACAAGTGGTGAGATGCAGAGTATATATACTTTTAATAAAGATAAGAATCTCAGATCTTCTTTGAGTGGATGTAAATTGTGAGCATGGTGTAAAGAATATAGCAGTGTGGAGTGGTACCCTGGAGCAACAATTTTTATTCTACTGCAGATCATAGAAATTTTGTTAAATGCAGACCCAGTGGCAACATCATCTATATCTGGTTGCGTTGGGATAGCTGTACAGATACAGCTGCTTAAAACATCAAGACTGAGGCCATGCTTGTCAATAACAGGTTTTATTGCAAGTGTGATTTTTAACACTGTGAATGTTGCTTATAATAATTTAAGAGAGCATTGAAGAATGCTACATGAGGATGATTTACTAGATAACAAGCTTTTTGACTTTTTGTTCGCCCTCCCACGGAAAAATACCAACCTTTTTTGGGATCCCAAAACCCCCTAAGAATATCTCTGATCCTCCCTACAGACGAGTAATGGCAAGTGGTGGCTCCATAACTGAGACAATATCCATCTATCTTGATGCTGTGATAAAACTAATGGCAGGGGCCAACAAATCTTTTATTTTAAACTCTCTGGACTTTCTTGGTTAAATAATAGATATTCCAGTTAGCAATTCCACTATCCTAGTCACAGTAGATGTAGGAAGCACTTTATACAGTGCTTCCACACAGCTGCTGTATACAAGCTGCAACAGAGACATATGAAAGAGAGAGGAATGTATTACCAGGAGGGACAGAATTTCTAGGAATATTATTGATCTGCAAGGGCATGGAATGTATTATCATGGAACTTATAAACAAAGACACTGGCAACCTTAAAACACTGGACCCCACCCAGTTTGGGTTTGTGAAAGGTCGATTATGTCTCCTGAACCTGATTGACTTCTTCAAATCAGTCTCCAGAGCCGTGGACGAGGGTAAGACAGTCCCCACAGCCTATATGGACCTCACCAAGACCTTTGACACCATCCCCCACTCTGGAATCATAGATAAACTTATTAGCTGGGCATTAATCCCTACATCACTTGATGGGTTGCCAACTGACGTACTGACAGAACCCACACTGTAAAAGTAGCTGACTTCAAATCCAGCTCCAAACAAGTGACAAGTGGAGTACCTCATGGTTCAGTCCTGGGACCACTCTTGTTTGTCATCTACTTCTCTGAAGTACAGGCCAACACTAAGGGACTCTGGCTAACAAAGTTCGCAGATGACTGCAAACTGGGAGCCATTACTGAATCCCCAAATGATGTGGATATTCTACAAAAGGGCCTTACAGAAACAGATGCCTGGTGCCAGAGCCATGGGCTCAAGCTTAATGCCAAGAAATGTATAGTTATCCCCTTTGGAAAAAAACATGTACCCATGAATTACCACATAGGTGGCAGTACACTAAACATCGAAAGTGTGATGAGAGACTTAGGGACACAGGTGGACAGTGGTCTCACTTTTGATAACCACATTGCCACAACAGTCAGGATATCCTTCTATGTGGCACACCTCATCACTAAGGACTTTTCATCCAGAAAAAAAGGAGGTAATTGTCCCACTGTACTCATCCCTCATTAGACACATTATAGAGTATAATGCCCCGTTTGGTATGTACCTCACAAGACATCTGCTACAGCTGGAAAGGCCACAGAAATACCTCACCAAAAGAATCACAGGCCTAAAGCAGATGCCATATGCTGACCATTTAAAAAAACTCCAGCTATACTCTGTCGCATATCATTTACTCAGAGGCGATATCTGCCTAACATACAAGGTCATGTCAAACCCTGAGCTGTTGGACATGCTTCACTTAAAGAAATCCCAATCCCTCAGAGCCACACGCTCCAGGGATCTAAACCTTGTCATCACAATGAACAAAACATGCTGGAGGGATAAGTTCCTGACCCAGAGACTCCCCATACTCTGGAATAGACTGCCCACACATGTCAAGCAGAGCGCCTCCTTGGCCCTCTTCAAAAGTAACTTTGATGATTGGATGGGAGATACGAAATTCACCCCGGGGATCATGTCAGTCACCCTGCTAGACATGGGTCCAGAGAAGTAAATATTGTGGAAAGAAATATCCAGGGAATTGTTATGGCTAGGCTTGTATAGGCCCTAGGGCTGATAGCCTAGTACCAACCTATGAACCTATGAACATGTTTGAGACATTAAGAATAAAAAGGATGTTAGTGCTTTTTATATCCACAGCACTATGTGTATTAATTTTAGAAGGCTTATATTCTTTTTCATAGGTTCATAGGTTCATAGGTTCATACTAGGCTATCTGCCCAAGGGCATTTATAAGCCTAGCCCAGAGTTTGTTCGCCACCCCTGCTTTTTCCACCCCTTTAGTTTGGAGGATACTATGCCCATTATTTTGCTGTCCCTCTGTCAAGCAGTGACACTGAGATAATCCCTGGGGTATATCTACGATCTCCCATCCATTGGTATAGGTTCATTGATCATGTGCTATTGAATGAAAGAGGGGGCGATCCAAAACTTAATATTGAAATCAAAGAAATGTTGTGGGAGTTAAGACGTAATGCCAAAACATTTCTTGGCATTAATGAATACATTTCTATTGTTCCCATATTAAAACAGAAAAGAAAATAATGTTGATGGTGATTTAAAAGGGTGATATTTTACATTACACCACAGTATAGTCGATTATTAAGTTGAATAATCATGTGTTATTTTATAACGTGTTTTATATGAACAGGTTTTAGGTAAGAGGTATTATTATTTACTTTGTATAATTTTGTAGGGATAGCATTATCATATTTTAGTATTCTTGTATTTTTGTACTTTTATATTGTGAACAATAAAGTAGTTATCGTTAATTAGGTAATAAGGGTGTTACAGGAAGTGAATTTAAAGGTTGGCTATATAACGTGATTAGGTTAGTTGTACTATGACTCTGATGATGTCTATGGATAGGTGAAAGTGCTTAGTCATGTAAATGTATGTTTTGCCACTGTTTTTTTAATAGTCTATTATTGCGCTGTTAATAGTTCAAGATTAAAAATGTTCATTTTAGATTCCGGACCAGCCTTGTGGCTGTTTCTTAAACTTTTTAGACATAACCATATCAAAGGACAATGAAAACAAATCCCTCTACAACAATCTGTTCAGAAAACCAACCTGGGTTAATATGCTGCTGCACAGTAAAAGCATGCATCCCCAGATCATGAAGACAAATGTTATAAAATCTCAGGGGATGAGAATTCCACGTCTCCAAAGAGCTTAGAGATTTCATCACTAAATTAATCAGCCTACATCATGACTTCCTAACTAGGGGGTACAGAAATAGATTACTAAATTCCATCCTCAACCCCATCAGAACTTTAAAAGAAGCAGATGATTCCATTTTCGCCCCTTCCCCTGGGAAACTCCTAGAGCTCAACAGAAATCAACACCAGGATCCACAGGAGGACAAAAGAAAAAGAAGCATGGCTCTCACTTATACAGTAGATTATAAAACAATTGAAAGGATCATGACTGGCAACTGAGTAATGATTGCAGACAATAAACAACTGGAAAAACTTCTAGGACCTCATCCTTGTTTTGTATTTAAGAGAGACAGGAATATTAGGGCCTGTGTAAAGGGCAAATTCAGAGCAGAGAACAACAGAGGAACATATCCCTGAGGTGCCCCATTTTGCACTTACTGCAAATACTTGAGCAACAAGGACTACTTTTGTGTAGTATTCAGGAGAAAACTTAACAGCACTTGTTCTGGTAATTGCAACACTGTTTTTGTGATATATCATGTGCAGTGTAATGGTTGTAGTTGTTTTTACATAGGGAAAACTGAACAAATTCAAAATCAGATTAGCACATCATCTGTCTGACATCAGACACCAGATCCTCAAAAAACAACGAGCAAAACACTGCCATGATATCCCAGACCATGGAGGTTTCCACTTCCACATCCTGGACAAGCTCACTATAGATGCACTCGAAGGAAACAAAAATGCAATCCTTAAAAAAATGAAGTTAAGCTGGCAGATCAGGCTGGATGCCTACCACGACCCTTGTCTAAACTCAAACATTTCCATTAAATGTGTGCTTGTAGTCAGGAAACTAAACCATAAATCATACAGCTAAAACACCTAACCCAGGATCTGAACATGGATCTGAACATAAGCTGTTAATTAACCCCACTTGCTGCTGTTAATATGAACAAGTCAATCAAGTAATTAAATTTGTAAATCACTGCATCTATATTAGCATAGTTTATCCAGTGAACTAGTAATATGGAAAAAAAGCCACAATATTATTTTTTTGTGATTTCTATATGTGTACAGATCTAAAAAGTAACTGGCATGTAGTTGAAAGTGTTTTTACCTCATGATGTGCACAGACTTAAACAGCAACTTTTAGTTATTTGAAATGTTTTTTTTTTCTTTGTTTGTTATCACTACTGATTTTGGACTTGGGCTTTCTTTTTAGTGCTAAGAGTGAGAAAAGGTGGCCAAACTCTAGCGTCCCTATTAGATTCACAGCCCACTCCCATACTGATTTCATCAGCCTCTTATACTATCTAACCCCACCCTGGGCTCCATGGGACCCCCCCAAGGAGATTAGTTAGCCACCTGATCCTTCCCATCTTTTATCCCTTTATCTAGTCAGGCACAGAGCAATCTAGCCCTCTTTTGCACTAACATTACCACCTGGTACCTGAAGAGAGGAAGAATCTGAACAAAAGAGCCTGGACTTCACCACCTGGAATCTGGAAAGGGGAAGAATATGAATAGAAGAGCCATCTGTAACTCCTAGGCTCAGATAGAAGCTTGACAGTGAAGACCCCAGACTGGAGTACCATAAAACCATGCTCTGGGACCAAGGGCATGCCACCTCTCACTGCAGCTACCCAATTTTTTCAGTTTTTACATGTTTTTCTTTTTCTTTTTTTACATCATGCCTACCTACCATCAAACCCATGTATCCCCAGTTATGATTGCCCATTCCCATTTGTTTTCCTGCTTATAGGAGAAACAGATGATCATAGAGATGAGAAGCTATCATCCAGGCAGTCATAAAGGATTTTTGACTCTAAGGCCCTAAACCCTAACTCTGTTAATTGATATGCAGGATCATGGGCATGAGGGCCAAGAATCTATCCTTTTGTCCATGTGATCTCACCCCATCAATGAGGCTTGATAGAATCATCTACATATTCCTAGCCCTTGTACTGCATGCTGTATACCTCTGTACCCAGTAGATGCCAGCACTGGTGTAGATTGGTCCACTTCCTTCCTCACAGGATGAATAAACCAGCTTCATTCACTCCTTGCTTTTTTGTGTGTCAGCATGGAAGGTCCTAGAGATTTTAAAGCTGTTATAGCTTTCCAGTCTTGTTCAGTAATGGGTGTTATATGTGTTGCATAAGATTAAGAAAGAAAAATGGCAATAAGCCAGATCTCAGGAGTATGTATTCCATGCAATGTAATGCCAGTTCTTTGGAAATCGTTTTGTCTGCATATGATACCATATTTTAGCATTTTGAAGCCACTGTCTAATTGTAGCCACTCACATTTTGTAGACACAGCTGCTAAGAAAAACTTCTAATTAATATTAGCTTTGAAGAGACCTCTGCTATTCAAGTACATTATAACAATTGTGGTTACACCATGCTATGCTTGCCTGTAGGTGAGTAATGTTTGACGATGACAATGTTAACCACCTGAAAGCTGTAGTAGGGGAATTTGGCACCTTGGACAAGACACCTATTTGACACCCCTTTTCCTATAGTCAATCACAAAGGCAATTGCTTAATGATCGCTTGTAAACTGTCTAGTTTTCCAAAGAACAGTTTGTCAGTTTGCACACTGTTATTAAGCTGGGAAGTTGTCAGTCTGTCCATTCTTTTCTAACAAATATCCATAAATGGGTATAAGGTGATGAGTATAATCTACTGTATCTCAATGGACAAGTAGAGCATGTATTAAATCTGTGCAGTACTCCACTACCTTCTCCAGCAAGAAACTATCTCGGTGAAATGCCACTGAATTACTGAGGAAGTGAGAAAAATTCTTAGTCAACTTCAAGGCAAATTTTCTCTATTTTAATTATTTTACCTGCATTTTTATCATGGTGGTTCTTTAGTTATTTAGTTGAATCTAACTGACCTCAAGGATCTTGTTATGCAAGGCTTGTCTGTCAGGAATTACTGGAAATGTCTGGAGGCATTACTAGGCTTAAATTCTTGCAAATTCATGTTCATTACATCAGTAATGCTGTCTATCCACCTTAGCCTCTCCCTCCCCCCTTCTTTTGATTCAGCTTTTCCTTCCACCATCTTTCGTGAATTTTGCCTTTGCTTTCTTCGGACAAAGTATCTGATATTTAGTTTCACTATCAGGCCTTTCAGTGAACATTCTGGATTTATTTTTTAAATATTGACTGCTATTGTCTTCTTACACTCCATGAAATTCAAAGTTTACTTAAAGTCCAACTCTCACAACAATTTGTTATTGCTGGGAAAACCTTTATCTATATGGGCCTTTTTTGACAATGTGATGACTTTACTTTTTAAAGTAAAAACAAACAAATGTCCTTTAATTTTATGATTGCATTCACAGTCTGCAGATATCTATTAGTCCAGGAAAATAAAGTCTGTCACTCCCTCCAGTTCTTCCCCATCTATTTGTAAAGACTTAATCATGCTAGATGGCAGCATTTTAGTTTTTGACACTGAAGAGCAAGTCAGCTTTTGTGCTTCCTATTTTCATCTTCATCTTCCTGTTTTCATCTTCATCAACAAGCTGAGTATCTGCGTCTGCTGAAACTTGTTTTGGCAATTTTGATTCCAGCATCTAATTAGTCTAATTCAACATTTGTGTGACATATTTGGTGTACATTTTGAATAAGCAGCATATAAACTAAATAAGTACTCCTTTACCAATCAGTTATTCAATATTGCGTTTCTTATCTGAAGTTGTTGCTTCCTTATCTGCATATAAATTTGTCAGGAGGCAAATAAGGTGATTTGGTATCTCATTTCTCCAAGAAGTTGCCACAGTTTGTTATTGTTCACACAGTCAATGGCTTTAGAGAAGTAAATAAAACAGAAGTAAATATCTTACTGGAACCCCCTTACTTTCTCCATTTCCAGTGAATGTGTGTAATTAGATCTGTTACATCTGCCTCTTCTAAAACCACCTTTTACTTCTGGCTGTTCTCACTCTATATATTGCTGGATCCAGCTTACAGGATCTTGAGCATTACCTTGCTAGCAAGTAAGACATGTTCAGTTGCTCAATATTTTAATCACTCTTTAGCATTCCTCTTTTTTAGGATTGCAATACAACTCAACCTTTTCTAATCTAAAGGTCACTGTTGTATTTTCCATATTTGCTGTCAAATTCAAAGCAGCACTGTAAGGGAATCATTTTGCAGAATTTTAAACAATTCAGCTGTATTCCATCAATTCCTGTGGCCTTGTTATTATCATGACATTTTCTAGGGCTCTTTTAACTTCATTCTGCAGAATGTTTGGCTGTAGATCAAGGAACATACCATCATATGCTTCAGTGATGTTAGGATCCTTCTTATACAGTGCCTCTTCTTCCTGATATTTTGTGCTTCTGTTAACACCTTGTCATCTTTGTCTTTATTGTGCCCATTTCAGCTCAACATTTTCCTTATTACCCCTATTCTTCTTGACCAGATCTCCTAACTTTTCCATTATGTTGCCTTCTTCCAGTTCTATGCATTGCTCATTTAAATATGCCCTCTTATCTCTGCTTGCTATTCTCTGCAACTCTAAAGTCAGTTTGGGGCTGGGGTGTCATGTCAACTATTGTCATCTCTCTCTCTATTCAATGCCACTCTCCTAGTTTCTTTGACACTCTTGCCTGACTGTTGCAGGTCTTCCTTCAAACAATCTATCCATCTCTTTGTTGGATGCCCTCATTTCCTCTTGTATCCTTCTTGTCTTTCTCAAATCTGCTTCAGCAAATTGTTGTCTGCCCTTCTGCACATGTGCCTGAAACACTGTAATCTGTTTTTTTTTTTTTTATCTTTTCTGCAACAGAAGCTACTTTGGCTTCTGTTCTTATGTCTTCATTTGTTTGTCTGTCACACAGTGTGCATCCTACCTCCCTGTCTCAGTTACTTCATTTCCCTCACCTCTATCTTCTTTAAGTGATCTGCCTCTACTGCCTAGGTTTCTGTACCATGCAGTAGGACTGGTTGCACCCCTGTTTTGTACACCTTACTTTTAGGCTTCTTTGGCACTCTTCTGTCATATACTACCCCGACACTTTGTGCCATTTGGCTGCTGCCCCTTTGATTCTAGCTTTGCTTTCCTCATTCAGCCTTCCCTTCTAAATCACCCCTCCCAGACACTTTAATCTGTTAGCCCATTCCAATATTTTTCCTTCTATCTTAATTCTTAGCTTCTTCTGGTTTTCTATATTTGCTGCCATTACAACTGTGTTATCTGTAGTCAGTTTTATCCCATGTGCCATCTGTTTAGCATTCCACTCCCCTCATACTTCTCAGCCTCTTAACGCAAGAAATCTGGACAAAGCCTAAAATAATGGGGGGGGGGGGGCAACAGCTCAAAAATAGGAACACATTTGAAATATTGCTCTTATAAACTTAGAAAGCTGCTAGAATAACAGGATTTGTGTTTGCATATGTTTTCTGTAGGATATGAAGTCTGAGACTGAAATATATGTCATTATAAAGTGACTTCAATCTTCTGTGATTTGCCAGAAAACTACAGCTTTTATGACCAACAGACCAAATGTTTCAGGCAAAATTCTAGACATTCTACAAAGCTCTGCACAGTTGAGAGGTATGATCCCCTGTCATTAGCTGAAGTTCTTGCTGAGAGTGCCTGTGTTGCCACATCGTTTGCATAAAGCAACTTTGTTGATTTGTCCCCTCCAACCTGTTTGCTGAAGTTGTCCATCACCTATATGAACATCAGTGAATCAGAGCTGAACTCAGATGCACACCATCTTCCACCGGGAACCCATCTGTGAGACTGAACACTGTTCAAACTTGAGTCATTGGGTCCTTGTATATAGCCTGCATTAATCCTGATCATGTTTCTGGGACTTTGAACCACTGCAGGACTGTCCAAGTCAGCTTTTTTGGAATATGCACTAATTCTACCAATATTTCTGAGACTTTCAAACATTGCAGGATTTACCAGTCAGCTTTCTTTGGATCCTGTCATATTCATCAATTCTACTAATATTTCTAGGACTCTGAACCATCATAAGACTGCACCAATCACCTTTCTTGGGACCTTGTCATATGTTTTCAACACGTTTAAAAATGCCCAGTTGGACTCTTTTTCTCATCTCTAGCTTCTGCCTAAGTGTCTGCCTCACTGGAAACTTGAGGTCAGTTGTGCTGCATCCTGAGCTGAATCCAAACTACTTATCTCCCATATTACTTTCTACTAGTCTCCATATTCATTTATCAAACACCCTCTCCATAACTTTTATTGATTGTGATAGGAGTTTGATACCTCTGTACTGCCCATAGTTGTACATTGGCACTAGAGTGTTTATTCTCCAGTCATCTGGGATAGTCCTTTCTCTCCATACTGCTATGAGTACCATCAGGAGCACTTCTTCCCTATCTCAACCATCTTTATCATATCTGCAGTGACCTCATCTGAGCCTGCTGCTTTCCCTGACTTCATTTTCCCTAGTGCTGTTCTTAGTTCTTCTATGGTGGGCTCCTCCTCTTCATTCATCATAGGCTGCATCTGGGGCAGAAAAACATCTGTGTGGTTTTCTTTATTCAGAAGCTATTGGAAGTACTCCTTCCCTCTGCCTTTGATGTCATGTGGACTGGTAAGATGACTGTTGATGGCATCCCTTATTAAGAGAGTCTGACTATCTTTATCTTTCTGTCTTTGTCTTGCAACCTGATAGAGTTTCTTGGTGCTACCTACTGAATCAATTTACAGAAGCTGGTAGAGTACCTCTGATGCCTTGTTCTTTGCTATAGCAACTCTTTGTCTCTTTGTTAGCCAACCAGTATTTCTTTCTAGCCTGGTCCGTACTTTCTATCTCCTGTTTTTTTCCTTGCACTCCTTCTTTCTTTTTATGGCTTCCTGGACTTCTGCATTCCATTAGCAGCTTCCCTTATGTACCTTATTTCCATACCTGGCTGGGCCACATATCTGTTCTATAGTCCTCACATATGCTGCATTGAGGAGCTGCCATTCTTTTTCAAATCCACCCATTTCTTCTTCCTGAGATGCTAGAGCCCTCAGTAATTCCTTGAACTCTTGTGCTTTCTCTCCAGTCAACTTCTGGGTCTTCAGCCTAGTTTATGTTCACCTTAGAGCCTTCTCTGACCACTTTATCCAGCTGACTGTTGCAACAAGGGGTATATGCTGTAGGACAACTCTTTCTCAGTGGATGCAGTCACTGATTCTACACCAATGCCCTTTCCTTACTAGGAGGAAGTCAACCTGAGTTGCATGCTGAACACTCTTGTATGCAATCTTTTGAGCTTCTCTCTTTCTGAACCAGGTGTTGACCACTAACAAGCTATTTGCCAGACAGAAGTCTAGAACACCCTCTTCTTCATTTCTGTTGCTCCACCCATGTGGACCCAGACAATCCTCATATCCTGTTCTCTCTGTCTAGTCTAATATGTGCATTCAGGTCACCCATTATCAACACCAATTCATGTTGTCCTGCTTTATCTAATAGGTCCTGCACTCTTTTCCTCATTATCGCAACTCTACTGTGGGGCACAGACTGAGATTATAAATGCTGCCCTATCTTTACACTGGTGTCTGATTGTCATGAGTCTGTCACTAATTCTGATGACATCTCTCATTATCTTCTAAATCCTCTCCCTTACCACAATTCCCACACCATTTCTAGTTTGTTCTCCCTGTGTAGTAGTCTCTGGACCCAAAGCCAAGTGGTGTTGATGCACTGCTCTTCCAACTTATCTCCTTGATACATGGAATGTCCAGACTCTTCTTTACTATCATGTCATCTACTTCTAAGCTCCATCCTGTCAGTAAACCTACACTGAGTGCAGTAATTCTTAATTCATTTTTGGCAGGTTGATTGGTTTTACACCCAGCTTTCACTCAACAGACCTATCGCAGATAACACAAGCTGGGCAACTGGACACCGGTCATCCAGTAACTTATTGACCCAGGGCTGCTGGGTTTTATGGTGGGCACACATTGGCCAGTGGTGGCACATAACCCCCCCTTTGCTAATATGGGTCCCTGGTGTAGGTCAGAGTAGGTTGGGTCCTCAACCCACTTATCACCGATACATACCCATGCCTACTAGATGTTATTAGTGAACATGACTGAATCAACTGGAGCCATATTTTACACCATTGAGAGGCTAGCCCTGTCACAGAGTGCAGCCTGTGATCCATGTTCTTCTATCTTGTGGATACTGTACACTACAGGATGCTCAAAGTGGTGGGTTTATAAAACTCTTCCCCTATAGGGTACTGTCTAGAGTCTGTGCTGCTGCCCACAATCCCATTCTTGTGTGAGTCTGAGATGGAAAAACTCAGCATGTTTTTGGGAGGTGGGAAGAACCCCATGAGGACACAGAGAGAACATGCAAACCATACAGACATTGGCTGGAAGTCAGGATTTAAACTTGTACCTTATACATAGGAGGCAAACATCTTAACTATTATGGCAACTGGTCATTTCCTGCTTCATCCCTTGGCCACTTCTAAACTCCCACAGACAGCCATATTGCCTTCATCATATTTTGTTTTGTAATACTTACTTAGTGCTACCTCCTGGACAATATCACTAACTTCTGCAAAAGTTCTTCAGATGGTCTATCCACCAGGTCTGATCCCTTAAATGTATTCTTTACCTCCACTTCACAGTCACTTGGCATATTGTTTGCATGCATCTCACTAGTGCAGATGTGTTTCCTGTTTTCTTTAATTCAGTTATAAAATTTACAATAAGAAGATGATGATCCAAGTCACAGTTACTTCCACTTCTCATTTTCTTTCACTGTATAGAATATTTCCATCACTGACTGCAAGGTTTGTAGTTAGTGTGATTTCAGTACTGGCCATCTGGTGATAGCCACATGTAAAACCATCCTTTAGGCTATTAATAAAGAATGCTTGCTATGACCAGTGAATTATCTAGGCAGAAGTCCACTGGTCTATGTTCCACACCATTTCATATTAAATGCCAACCTGCTCACTATTCCACTTTGCCTATCAACTTTAGCATTCCATTCACTTATGATACATGTAGCTTTTTTATTATTTACAAAACTTGCTCCATGGTTCCCTAAAATTAGACAATGTCCTCTTCTTCAGCATCTGTAGTTGGAGCATAAACCTTTAATAAAATCTCACTAACACTGAACTGCTTGCCTTGAAGGCTGCTTCAGATCTTTTTGTCATTTTTTGGTTGTAACGCAGAACGGATTGTTGCACTCTTTTATTAACTATTTCTTCTGCAAGATTATTGATCAGAGTAGAAAATCTGATGATTATCCAATGCAAAATGACCTATTACATTCCATTTTACTTCATTAATTCTCAAGATATCAATGTTTATTCTTGTCATCTCTTGCATAACCATCTTAGGTTGACCTTGCTTCATGGTTCCTGCATTCTAAGTTCTAGTTCTGCACCGTACTTTGTAACACTGAACTTGCCTCTCATCTCTGAGCACCTCATCAGATCAGCATTCTTCCAGCTTTAACCCATCTGCATGATACACTCCAGCACTACTTGCACCTGTCCTCTGCCCTTCCTTCAGACCTGATGGTCTTATCTTCAAGTGTCATTTCAATGTGCCTTTTTGTCCATGGGTTTTCTTAGCACAAATACTGGAGTGGCTTGCCATTGGCTACCATAGCCGACCATGATTTGTCAGTGTCATCATTAAAAAATACTTTTATCACAAATGTAGATGTAAAAATTGAGTCAACTGTTTCTTCTTCTGAATGAGGACTGAAAGCTGATGTCTGTGTCTGCTATCAAACAAGTTAATAAATTCATGGTTATGATGTGTGTGTGTGTGTGTGTGTGTGTGTGTGTGTGTGTGTGTGTGTGTGTGTGTACATGTGTGTACGTGTGTGCGTGTGTGTGTGTGTGTGTGTGTGTGTGTGTGTGTGTGTGTGTGTGTGTGTGTGTGTGTGTGTGTGTGTGTGTGCATGTGTACATGTGTGTACGTGTGTGTGTGTGTGTGTGTGTGTGTGTGTGTGTGTGTGTGTGCATGCGTGTGTGTGTGTGTTGCTTCATGTGCACATAAGTGGGATGGGAAGACAAGATGTGATGGCATGGGTAACATATATGGCTGTTCCCTGCAGTCATACCTATGGTAGAGGACTCAGTACGTGACTGTAGGGTGAGTCAATCCACAGTTGTATGCAAGTGTCTTCTGCAGGACAGCACAGTCAGGGCTGATACTGATGCTATCAGTCTGTTATGTTCACAGATTTCTATGCCCATTCACATATACATGGGATACCACAGTGGAGGTAATACTGCCTGAGACTCTCTGGATGGACAGGTGGTCTACAGCAATCACCTATTAATGTTAAATGACTGCAATAGGGTATTGCTAATGGTGTAACACAACCTAGTGTTGTCAGGATGGATGGTATGTCTGAATTCTGTAAATAGGTTGCGAGGCCTGTATGTGAATAGGTGCATGAGTGCAGTAGGGTATGGTTGTAGGTTCCTATTACAGCATAAATAGTAATACACACTAGTCTTTAACAACTTTAGTGTTACAAGACATGTTCAAACAGTGAAATATTCAAATGTGTGTGATGCTCCTAATATATCTCTTACCATATTACAGTAGCCCACTTTGTACCTCCTGTAGGCTGTCTCCTATGAATTTGCTGCATCTGTGCTGCCAGAAAATGATTCAGTCTTCTAAAATGAGTTTGCTGCTCATTTTGTCCACGTCACTCACTGTTCTTGTCCATCCTTGTTTCCCTGCAAGATAACTCAGCTGGTGCATCAGGGATTCCTAAGAGTAGGACACCCTACCACACAAGTGTTCTAGAAGCAAATATTCTTTACCAAGCATTGAGCCAGCTCTAGCACCATCTGTCCATTTGAAGAAGAATTTCAGCTGTGCTGTTATTTAGATATGGCATCCACTTCACACAGTGTCTGTGTCTGACTTGTCTTTGGGAATATGTTTTTTTTTTCCTGAATTGTTGACACTCGCATGAGTTTAAAGTTTTGCCATTGAGTATTATTGCAGGGCTTCCTATTTTAATTGTCCATGACTGAAGGGCACCACCTGCTGCTACCAGTCACATATCCTCCCCCTCCCCTCACTTTTTGCTTATCTGTACCCTGTATATCTGTGATGAGGTCCCCTTATCTGTTGCATCCCTTCCCTCTAACTTGACTATTTTTGCAATGGCAGCTGCTTGTCACAGTTGACCTTCCTAACAAACCACACACATAGCTGCAGTAGAGTAGGAAAGCAAAACTGTTGCCTGCTTTTTTTTCCAAACCAGCTAATAGCAGAGCAAGTAGTCAATCCAACTGCTCATATTTGGATAAACTGGCTCCCAGTTTCGATGGAGGCTGCAGCTTGATTCAGTCCCCTACCACTTCCAATTTCCAAGCCACCTCTTGCAATTTATTTTCTCTGCACTCTGCTCTCTTTTCCAAGTTGAATCATCACCCTTTAAAGAAAGAGTCAATTGATAGAATCCACTGCACCACCATTCACCTTATTCACTATGCTACTTCATCCCTAACATCCTTCCACAGCATGAAGCCTATAGTGTTCTTAAACTACAACACTTCAATAACGTAATGTAACACAAATTTCCATTCTTCACTCATGCACAAGACAGTTATCCTCTTATCAACTCACTCACAAAATACTCTTTTTACTGTAATATATTAACTGCCTTCAGACTACACAAAACTAAAATCCATCCAGGACAGTTAGCAAAATTCCTATAGAACACTTCAATAATCCTGATACTTGTTAGACAATGTTGAATCAATCCTGGTCCACTGCACCTAACCACATTCATCACTTCAACAACTATTGAATCCACAGAGCATCAGCTACAGTCTTTATCAGAAACAAATGATCTTCTCTAAAAGGAGTACTGCTGAGCACGTGAAGTGTAAGAAACAAGTTAGAACTACTTGATACTTTTCTCTCCAGTCATTACCCTCACTGTGGGTATTACAGAATATTAGGTTAAAAGGAAGCACTGAGCCTCAGCCACAATTTCCCTGGATAGCAGTACACATTGGGTACCTGCCCTGCAAAAGAAAAGGAGGTTAGACTCTGCTTCTAACCAATAGTAACCTCCAAACCTCCCTTATTGCTTAAAGTATATCAAGGGCAGATACAGATCCCAAAGTTGTGCCTTTGCACCCCCCTCCAATAACAAAAATAAACTTAAACATCACCATGTTCCCCATGAAAACAGAGACTTTGGACCTCCTTACCACTAATGGACTATTTCAACTAGTGAATGAGCCAGCAAGGCCAACACTTAATACAGGGACTCAGTTCCTAATAGATGTCATTATTAACAACTCCCCCATCCTCTTGTCCTCCCTTTATAACTGACCTCCATCCTCTTGTCCTAACTCTATACCTGACCCCCATCCTCTCATCCTCACTTTTTACCTGACCCCCATCCTCTTGTCCTCATGCTAAACCTGACCCCCATCCTCTTGTCTTCACTCTATACCTGACCCCATCGCTCAATGACAACTGCATCTTAACCTTCACCATTAAACCCTCAGTTAAGATTTCTCCACCAGCCCTTCTCATTTTTCTCAAATAAATGGAACTATAGGCATTAAATTGTGACCTAACAAACACTAATTGGTCAGTTAAAACCTACACGTGTGCCTTTCTTGTCTTTGGAACATTAACCAACCTGCTTTTATATTTCAAAAAGAAATGCTTCCCAAAAAAACAGACTATTCAAAGCATCTCTTAACCAATTGCTCATAAAAGAGTGCATAGGTCATTTCAGATTAAGAGATGAGGCATTCAGGTCTTGTAAAAATAACCCATCCATTGATAACAGACAAAGGATCAGTCATCTCTCTAACCTGGCCAAAAAAACAAGACAACACAAATCTATTTATCTACAGTCTTCTCACAATTATTATTGGAAGACCAAATCAGTTTGGTAACCAAGTAAACCAAATCAAAGTGGTGGTGTTCTACTAAATCTTCACCAAAGATGATCCCTATATCGTCTGTACCAACTAGGTTAGAAAACCCAGTCATGAATGGCAGACTTTTGTAAATAAGTCTCCCATCTCCCATCCTCTCCTGCTCTCTCCACCAACCAACCTTCAAAAAATTCTGAACCTGCCTTCTTCTGCTTTAAAACCATATCCACTAAAGAAACTGAAAGTCTCTTCAGTAATATTCCACAAGATTTTCCATCTGCAAAGAACACCTTGCCCAGCCAAAACACTTTGAAACAAAGGTCTCATCCACAGCATTATGCTCACCTCAGCTTTCCTTAATGATTTCCATCCTATATCAGTCCTTTGAATGCTGAGGAAATTAGATGAAAAGATAATTTACACTTAGTTGTGTGAATATCTTCAGTCTAGCAGAACTTTTTCTCCTAAACAACATTGCTTCTGGAGTGACAGAAGTACCCAGACTGCTCTGTTCACACTCACAGACAATGCCCTAATGCATGAACATGGGCAATCTCACTGCTGCCATCTTTACTAACCTCACTACAGCTTTCAGTCTAGTAGAGAATCCCCTTCTGTTTGATGCATTCACTTCAACAGCAACAATTAACCAAGCCCTTCCATGGTTCAAACACTTTCTTATAGACAGGCATTTTACAATCAAAATAGGGAATTCTAAGTAACCATTTGCCTCTCTTATTAAATATATGCCTCAATCAGTGGCCCTTTCCTACCATGCCATCCGTATCTGAGTGTACATGTAAGAAGTGTATGTATGTCTGTGTTGTGCAAATATAGGTGTAAATGTGTACTGCGTGAGATTCAGAGTCTCAGGTAGGTATGAATCTCAGGATGCCATTCTGGTTTGCTATGTATCCATGGACACGTTTTTTGAGGCTAATGCTCATTGAAGATTTCTTGCCTTGTATGAGAAGGGGATCAAAATGATGGTGTAGCTTCTACTTAGCTAGCTGACTTGGCAGACCTGCTGTCAAGGGTAACCAGCACTCCACCTACCACTGAGCAGTGCAGACAATGATATGTTATTGCAGCCCTGCAAGTATCTGAACAAGGGCAGAACAGGTAAAGCAAGGATGTCCCTAATGGTATAGTATTTCTGATATCTGCTATGTACAGTACTGCATTTAGCAAATATTTTTTATTGTGTTAACAGGTGTCTTCCTGAACATCTGTTTTTTTTTTTTTTTTTTTAATTTAACAAACCCCCAGTATTCCAGATTTGCTTCTCTATGTGATTGCCCATATGTTGTATGGCTTGTAGACGTCAGGATGATGGCTTAGAATGATTAAGGCAGCACACCCACTATGAATCTAGTGGTGACTGCTGCAGAATGGAAAACATTAATGTGAAATATGATTAACACTAGGATAGCCACTTAGTAAGCTATTATCTTTAGTCATTTCATAACTAGATGGTGTTGGTAGCATGTTGACAGTGATGTGAAGATATATCAAGAAGGAAAGAGTTGTTAAGGTTTTTTTCCAGCACTGTCTGTTTTGGCACCATTTGCTTTACAAGGAAGGTCAGGGTTAAGTTGGTGAAAAAGTACAATGCTCAACAACCTTTTCTGAAGTAGTGTCACTAGAAGAGTAAGTACCTGGGCTGTGAGACACTTCTCCCTCTTCAATATGTTAACTTTGCAATTTCACATAAAGTCATAGACCAAGATTGGGCATTCAACACAATTTTTTTTAGATGGACTACTTCTCAAATGCCTTAATTTTTTGATCTTGCTATAACAGCTTTGTAAGTGAACACAAGGTGTAACTGTTTTTTTTTAATGTCGCATTATTGTCACTAAGTGTACAGTTCAGTTGTGAACTTAAAAAGAATACCAACAAAGTTTAAAGGGTATGAAAAC
This sequence comes from Protopterus annectens, assembly GCF_019279795.1. Taxonomy (NCBI): domain Eukaryota; kingdom Metazoa; phylum Chordata; order Ceratodontiformes; family Protopteridae; genus Protopterus; species Protopterus annectens. Next base: position 1,677,419,948 of record NC_056739.1, on the reverse strand, counting down.
AATTCATAAACATCAGTAGTGCATATCATAAGGAAACAAAGGACAGTTTGGAAATTACTGACACTGTTCACTTAAATAGTTGTTGAAATAGCAAGGTCTGCATTAACTATTTTCTGAAAATAATTTACTGGCAAATATTATTTATAATAAATACATAAGAAAGAATGAGTATCACTGTGGGATTGGGTCATACATGCATTGATAGTGTAATACCTGCTTACACTATTTATGTTTCAATTCCTGCTTGCTGTAAGCAACCATCACTGGAGTTTGTTTCTAGGCAACAACTGTATGCTTGTGTGAATCAAAACTGCAATACATAAGAAAATTTGTGACTCCAACTAATTTTATTGTATATTATTATTATTATTATTATTATTATTATTATTATTATTATTATTATTATTATTATTATCATTATTGTTTTGCTTTCTGGCACATTTTTGTGACAGAACACATTTTTAAAGGCATGCAAAGGAGTTTAATTCTGTTATTGTACCTCACAGATTGCACATATGTTGTAAAGTTTTGAATTTTTTATTTTTTTTTGCTTTCTTCTTGTTCATTGTTTCTAATTTGAAAATCTAATAACACATTCAACATATGGTATAGACAGTAAAGTGTTTATGTAGAGGCTATCTGTGAATGATGTTTCTTCAGATTAAGCAGTCTGTCTTGGCAGGACTAGTGCACATTTGTATGAAATAAAGTTGAATACTTGAGGTATTGCATGTTTGTGAGAAAAAAAAAACTTGAAGTACTTTCCTGTGTGCATAAGTATTATTTTCAACAAAATCAAACATCTAAAGTATACACAGTAAACAATGGGGCTATAATTGCTGGGTACAGGAATTGTCTGTTGATGGCAATGACTGACCCTACTGTCATGATCTAGTTAAACATTCACTGGTCTGGCTTTGTTAGAACTTGTGTCTATTTATTTAAAGCAAGTTAGACTACTTTACTGTTATAATTTTTATCACAATTGGACATTTGAGGTATACACAGGCAAGTGGTTGTGACTGGAGTGTATATTAGTAGTAGATTATAAATGACAGCACTTTGAGAAGTTTTATGGTTGAACTCTTCTAAATGATTTTTTTTTATTATTGGTTTTGTTTTACTTTTTGTTGAAAAATGTTTAACACTACTCAAATTTAAAACAAACACATTTAGCTTTATTAAACAATTAATATAATTTATAACAGTCTAGTATGAAAGTATACTTAAAACAAATATACAGATCAAAAAGAACGTGTATTTACGTATGATATATATATATATATATATATATATATATATATAAATATATATATATATATATATATATATAATCTATCTATCTATATAAATGGAACTACCAGTGTTGACAAAAAACCCTAATACAAAACACATACTGTCAGCAGTCAGGGAATCTCGAAAAGGTGTTCTTGTGTAGTCAAACACAAATAGCAGCAACCAAAGAATTCAGCAATAAAATCCACTTTAATAGTAAAACTGGAAAACCACTGGATTGAGTGCTTTCATCCCCTGACTGGGGATTTCATCAGAATCAATATTTGTTTCATTTGAACCTTGTTTAACTCTCCTTTCACATCTTCTTCCTAGGAAGTTATTCTGGCTACACGGATGAATTGTCCTTTGATGATACTTTTTTTGAGATCTCCTGACTACTGACCGTGTGTGTTTTGTATATATATATATATATATATATATATATATATATATATATAGAGAGAGAGAGAGAGAGATCTAGGACTATTTAATGAAAGTTCAATAGTCCGAATCCACAATCACTGAACACACTTTAACAAAATCGCTTTCACCGAAAAAGAGCTTTCGTTAAAGTGCGTTAAAAAAAAAAATAAATAAATCTACTCCCTGCACCCCCCACACCCCGCCTATTTCAATATTCTCACTCTGAGATCACACTACAGTGAGGAAAAGGGAATATTCCCTTATTCGCACAGTAGTATGATCTCTGCAACAGTCATTCCCCCTCAACCCCCTCTAGCTGCAGGCATACTTCCACGAAAGTGCATTTTCGGTAAAAAGCACTTTTGCAGAAGTATGCCCGGCTGTTTTCGCTTCGGTGAAAAGTTCCATCGGGGATCAGTAGCAATCCCATATAAATATATATATATATATATATATATATATATATATATATCCTATTTTCCTCCAGTTGGGATACCTTACAATGTTCCTGCTGCATGTTTTTCTGCTTCATGTACTATTCCTCTTGCTTTTGTTTACTCCCCTTTCTGTCTATTGTAATAGGCACCTATTCAGTGATACTTAACACATCCTATACAGTTTTTCCTTTGGTATGCACACTGGCAGCATGCCAATATGTGTGACATCTCGTGTTACCCATGGCGTTTCCCCTTTATTTTCATCAGTTTAATTTAATGTGGCATGAGTCCACTGCTCTGCTGTTCCTCGACATTTAACTATGTTAGTCTTCATTCAAGATGTTTTCTCTTCACATATGCCACTTCCTTGAAGTTCGGCAATCTGCCCACTGAGGCTTTTTATCCCTAATTCATGTCTATTTAGCACTATTGCGGTGTCTGCCTATGTGATGATAGTTTTGTGCTGTATTAATGTGCTGCTATATGAATCCACCCTATATCTGAAACTGAAGAATACAAGTTACTTACTTAGACTTTACTGATAAATTACAATGTATACTTTCAGTTGCTTTTTGTTACTTGTTTAAACATTCATCTGATTCTGACACTTATTTTTATCTGTTTTATACTTTTAGCGTCCTAGAACCATTGAAGCAATATTTTTAACTAAATGTCAGATATGACTGAATTGGTTTGCAGAGTCATAGATGGACAAACATGTCTTTATGTCTGATTCAACTTTGTAGGTGGGATGAATTTTGGTGTTAAAAAAGTCAAAACACACTCATTGTCTGATTTTTGCTTTTAAAAAATGCATTTACATTTAGGTGATTTAAGCATGATGACATATTCATGCCTATTGTGATTCATTTAGAAAAATGTCACCTACTTTAATTTCTTAACAGTGAAAACTCAATCAACAAAACTTCATTTTTATTTAAAATTAGGATATTCGTTATGTCTGAAGGATCAGACTTGAGCAATACTGTCATATACCTCTTGGCAACAGTAAGTGGCTTTGATTATTTGACGTATGGCTGTATTTCACATTTTCTAAACTGAAGTGACGAAATACTAGACTACAAATGCCAATCTTTTGTGCAGTGTTCTTTGGTACCACTGGGCAACTGAAATTATATTTTGTCTTGATCATCTTCCTCACCACAGTGGCCTTTAGCACCCACAAAAAGACATAAGAAGTTACACAATCCTTGTCTCATAGTAGACGTTTTTGGCATCAATTCAGGTGAAACATACAACTGAGCCATGATTCAATAAAGAATGAAAGGATCTGAGGGGTCCTCTCCTAGAACTACTTCATGAGTAATTGATTATAATCACAAAAGAAACGTTTCTGTTTACCAACTGAGCAGAGAAACTGGGAAATGAAAACAGAAGATAAAACATAATAAACAAAAGAAATAAGCTTCATCTGACAAACATACTTAAGAACCTGTGTGGGATTACATGACAAGAATACATCAATTCTTCAGAACAGTACATAAATATTTATCCTTTGCAGATATACAGCATCTTTTATTCTGCTTATAGCACAGTGATGGAAGAGAGATTTTTTTCATGATGCATTTCACAAAGTACTTTTTTTCTTATTCCCTTTTCTCTCTATTTTCTATGACCATCATTTCCCCTTTTCCTGACTGACATGAGTGCTTCCCATTTGATCATTAAGGCATCAAACTGGGGCTTTCCTGCTTGAGTCCATGTCTGTATTACTATTATAGCTGATCTGTTTCATGTTACACAGAAGTAGGAATCGTGGTGCTAAGGCCCATTTATGAATTTGCAACCCTTGTGTGTACTGACTGAGTGCATGTCTGGCATGTTCTCATAATGGCCTCTTAGAGTCATCATTTCAATAAGGCAAATACCTTCCCTCCTTTCAAGATGGCTCAGTTGGCATTGGATTCTCAGCTCCATCCTCCATGACTAGTTACACCAGCATCCAAGCTGCTAATCAATCCTGGGTCATCTGGTTCAGTCAGAACTTCATCATCATGTACAAGCTCACATAATCGATCCAATATGATTTTAGATATACTAAAGCCATGCTAGGTTTACCTTAATGTTCTTAGTAAATGGCAGTTTAATCCATCAGCGTAAGGCTAGTGAAGTAAGAAAGTAATGTCTCTTGCAGTTATCATATGTGGCAGCCCAAGCTTGAACTAAAAGGAAAGAATATACTATCAGAAAAAAAGTTTGTCCTTAAAAGCAAATATCTCTTTTTCTAAGACTGATCCCATCATTAACTATTACATTGTGACTGCACTGGCCTGGGCTGAAAATGTGCCTTTCTTTTCAGCTCATATCATCAGCACATTCACCATGAAAGTCACATAAAGAGCATATTGTACTTGTATATGATAGAAACATTGTGAGACTGCTGAACAAATGTAAGAAGTTTTCCATGGAGTAAGAGAGATTCAAAGAACAAGAAACTGCATGAATTACAACAGTAAAAGGTAATAATATACAGTAAAAGGTAATAATATGGACTACTATAGTAGTCTTTGGCGCGCGTTCATGATAAGCCAAATAAATGTTAAAATTCCCCATCACAAAGGGATTTGCTTTCCATTAGTCTAACACCAAGAAAGCTACCTGTAAACAAAACAAGATTTCTCACATGAATGCAAAAGATCCCACAACACTTGTCAAACAAGTAAGAGAGCTTTATTTATTGCATTATTTGCACATTAAAAATTATATACACACATTATACAGAAAAATACAAACCAAACATTATTTGTATAATCTCTCTACATCATTTTGAAACATATAACATTTAACAATAAAATCAAATTTATTGTCTTGGCAAATCTTTTCATCCACTTCAAGTACACAAACTCAAGGGTTATGATCGGAGAAACAAGATCGTAATTCTTTGCAGAACATGCAGCTTTAGCTGATATACTACAAATTATAGAGAAAACACTTTAAAAGATGGTAAAGCAGCATTTTTCCTTTAGTATCTGATCTTCTTCTACTGTGTTTCTAATAGTTTCCATGTTGTTTCACTTGTTTCCAATTTCCCTGCTTCCATGTCAAATTGTTTTCAGAAAAGTTTCAGGAAGCTAAAATCTCATTCTGCCAGGAATCTCACATGTCAGAGAAAACTGGTAATAAAACAGATTTTCCATATCAGTTTAGTGACAATTGTAGAAAAAAAATGTCAATATCTGATACAGCATTTCAGCATCCTAAGACCACTTTTGGATCATAGTGACTCTGCTGTTGTAGCCGCAATTACCCTTGAAGAGAACTGTGTTACTGTAGTATAGTATATGAACTGTCACTGCACTGTGTTATGTTTCTCTGTGTTACTGTAGTATAGTATACCAACTGTCATTGCACTGTGTTATGCTTCTCTGTGTTACTGTAGTATAATATACCAACTGTCATTGCACTGTGTTATGCTTCTCTGTGTTACTGTAGTATAGTATACCAACTGTCATTGCACTGTGTTATGCTTCTCTGTGTTACTGTAGTATAGTATACCAACTGTCACTGCACTATGTTATGCTTCTCTGCGTTACTGTAACATAGTATACCAATTGTCATTGCACTGTGTTATGCTTCTCTGTGTTACTGTAGTATAGTATACCAACTGTCATTGCACTGCGTTATGCTTCTCTGTGTTACTGTAGTATAGTATACCAACTGTCATTGCACTGTGTTATGCTTCTCTGTGTTTCTATAGTATAGTATACCAACTGCCATTGCACTGTGTTATGCTTCTCTGTGTTACTGTAGTGTAGTATACCAACTGTCATTGCACTGTTATGCTTCTCTGTGTTTCTGTAGTATAGTATACCAACTGTCATTGCACTGTGTTATGCTTCTCTGTGTTACTGTAGTATAGTATACCAACTGTCATTGCACTGTGTTATGCTTCTCTGTGTTACTGTAGTATAGTATACCAACTGTCATTGCACTGTGTTATGCTTCTCTGTGTTACTGTAGTATAGTATACCAACTGTCATTGCACTGTGTTATGCTTCTCTTTGTTACTGTAGTATAGTATACCAACTGTCCTTGCACTGTGTTATGCTTCTCTGTGTTTCTGTAGTATAGTATACCAACTGTCATTGCACTGTGTTATGCTTCTCTGTGTTTCTGTAGTATAGTATACCAACTGTCATTGCACTGTGTTATGCTTCTCTGTGTTACTGTAGTATAGCATACCAACTGTCATTGCACTGTGTTATGCTTCTGTGTTACTGTAGTATAGTATACCAACTGTCACTGCACTATATTATGCTTCTCTGTGGGTGAACGTCAGGTATGAAGACAATGGTGTCAGGCAGTTCTGTGTCATATAAAATGGATTTGAGACCTTGGCATCTTATCCATTTGGCAGGCCACCTTGGCCTACATGTGATGAAAAAGGTAATTGATTAATGACAATCTGCAGACTGTCAAATTAAAAAAAAAGTTTGACAGTTTAAATGCTGCAAATAAGCAATCATAACTGTGATTGTGCATAGACAGCTTGCTTAAAAGATAAGTTGTAAATTGTGAAACTATCTATTTTTTAATACTTATCTACAAATGGGTATAAGGTAAAGTATAATCCATTGTACCTCATCAGACAAGCAGAAAACATATTAAATCATGTGCGGTACTTAATAGATAAGTTGTAAACTGTGAAAATATCCAGTTTTTTTAACAGGTGTCTACAAATAGGTATAAGGTAAAGTATAACCCATTGCACCTACCTCATCAGACAAGTAGAAAACATATTAAATCACATGCAGTACTTCACACCCTCAAAAAAAAAAATAAAATATATATATATATATATATATATATATATATATATATATATATATATATATATATGTGTGTGTGTGTGTTTTAGTGTCTTTGAATTACTTAAGGGAGAAAACAAAGTTAATAAACTTCCAGGCCAAATTCCTCCACTCATCATCTTCTTTCATCTGTTCCCATTAGGGGTCGCCACAGCAAATCATCTGTTTCCATTTCTTCCTGTCCTCTGCATCTTGCTATGTCACACCAACCACCTGCATGTCCTCTCTCACCACATCCATAAACCTTATCTTAGGCCTTCCTCTTTTCCTGCTACCTGGTAGCTTCATCCTTAGCATCTTTTTCCCAATATACTCAGCATCCCTCCTCAGCACATGTCCAAACCAACGTAATCTTGCCTCTCTGGTTTTGTTTCCAAACCTTCCAACCTGGGCTGACCCTCTAATATACTTATTCCTAATCCTGTCCACCCTCATCACACCCAGTGCAAATCTTAACATGTTTAACTCTGCCACATCCAGCTCTAACTCCTGCCTTTTTGTCAATGCCACTGTCTCTAACCCATATAACATAGCTGGTCTCACTACCCTCTTGTAGACCTTCCCCTTCACTCTTACTGATACTCGTCTGTCACAAATCACTCCTGACACTCTTTTCCACCCACTCCATCCTGCCTATAGTCTCTTCTTCACCTCTCTTCCACACTCACCATTACTCTGAACTATTGATCCCAAGTATTTAAACTCATCCACCTTCTCCACCTCAACTCCTTGCATCCTCACCATTCCTCTATCCTCCCTCTCATTCACACACATATATTCTGTCTTAGTCCTGCTGACCTTCATTCCTCTTCTCTCTAGAGCATATTTCCATCTATCAAGGGTCTCATCCACCTGTTCCCTACTCTCACTACAGATCACAGTGTCATCTGCAAACATCATAGTCCACGGGGACTCCTGTCTGATCCCGTCTGTCAACCTGTCCATCACCATTGCAAATAAGAAAGGGTTCAGAGCTGATCCTTGATGTAATCCCACCTCCACCTTAAATGCATCCGTCACTCCCACAGCAGACATCACCGCTGTCACACTACCCTCGTACATATCCTGTACCACTCTTACATACTTCTCTGAAACTCCCGACTTCCTCATAGAATACCACAACTTCTCTCTAGGCACCCTGTCATATGCTTTCTCTAAGTCTACAAAAACACAGTGCAACTCCTTCTGACCTTCTCTGTACTTCTCCATCAACACTCTCTGTAGTGGTCTTTCCCGGCATGAAACCATACTGCTGATCACTAATCATCACGTCCCTTTTTAACTTAGCTTCCACTACTCTTTCCCATAAATTCATGCTGTGACTGATCAATTTAATCTCTCTGTAGTTACTACAACTCTGCACATCACCCTTATTCTTAAAAATCGCTACCAAAACACTTTTTCTCCATTCCTCAGGAATCCTCTCACTTTCCAAAATTTCATTAAACAATCTGGTTAAAAACTCCACTGCAATTTCACCTAAACACCTCCATGCTTCCACAGGTATGTCATCTGGACCAACAGCCTTTCCATTATTCATCTTCTTCATAGCAATCCTTACTTCCTCCTTGCTAATCCATTGCACTTCATGATTCACTATCCCCACAGCAACCAACCTTCTCTCCCTCTCATTCTCTTCAGTCATCAATCCCTCAAAGTACTCTTTCCATCTGCTCAACACACTCCTCGCTTGTAAGTACTTTTCCCACACTATCCTTTATCACCCTTGCCTGCTGCACATCTTTCCTAGCTCGGTCCCTCTATCTAGCCAGTCGGTACAGGTCCTTTTCTCCCTCCTTAGTGTCCAAATTTTCATACAACTCTTCATATGCCTTATCCTTAGCCTTTGCCATCTCTCTCTTTGCCATGCACCTCATCTCCTTATTCTCCTGTCTACTTTCTTCATCTCTCTGACAATCCCACTTCTTCTTTGCCAACCTCTTTCTCTGTATACTCTCCTGTACTTCCTCATTCTACCACCATCTCCTTGTCATTCTTCCTCTGTCTAGATGTCATACCAGGCACATTTCTAGCCGTCTCCCTCATTAGCTCTGCTATAGTTACCTGCCACCCAGTTCCTGTCTTAACTCTTCCCTGAACACCACCTCACAATTACCCTTTTTCAATTTCCACCATTTGATCCTTGGTGCTGCCCTCACACTCCTCCTCCTCTTCTTGATCACCAACATCATCTTACAAATCACCATTCTATGCTGCCTAACTACACTTTCCCCGGTCACCACTTTACAGTCTCCAATCTCCTTCAAACTGGCCCTCCTACATATGATATAATCCACTTGTGTGCATCTTCCTCCACTCTTGTATGTCACCCTATGCTCCTCCCTCTTGTTAAAATACATATTCACCACAGCCATGTCCATCCTTTTCGCAAAATCCAATACCATCTGACCTTCTGCATTCCTTTGTTTAACACCATACCTACCCATCACTTCCTCATCCCCTCTGTTCCCTTCACCAACATGCCCATTGAAATCTGCTCCAATCACCACTCTCTCACCCTTGGGTACAGTCATCACCACTTCATCCAACTCACTCCAAAATTTTTCTTTCTCGTCCATTGCACACCCAACTTGTGGGTCATATGCACTAACAACATTCATCATTACACCATCAATTTCCAGCTTCTTAAACATCAATCTATCAGACACTCTTTTCACCTCCAAAACACTCTTAGCATACTGTTCCTTCAGGATGACTCCTACATCATTTCTCTTCCCATCCACACCATGATAAAACAATTTGAACCCACCTCCAATACACCTAGCCTTACTCCCCTTCCATCTGGTCTCTTGCACACACAATATACCAACCTTCTTTCTGTCCATCATATCAGCTAGCTCTCTCCCTATACCAGTCATACTGCCAACATTCAAAGTTCCGACCCTCACTACCACAGTCCTAGCCTTTCTCCTTTCTTCCTGCCTTTGACCATGCCTTCCTCTTCCTCTCCTCCTTCAGCCAATAGTAGCCCAATTTCCGCAAGCACCCTGTTGGCTAACAGTACTGGTGGCAGTCATTGTTAACTCGGGCCTCGACCGATCTGGTATGTAAATATTTACTGGTGTCCGCATGAATGATTTGGCCAAGTTTTACGCTGGATGCCCTTCCTGACACAACCCTCCCCACTTATCCGGGCTTGGGACCGGCACAAAGAAATGCACTGGCGTGTACATCCCCAGTGGCTGGGTTAGGCCAAATACCTTCACTATAATGGTTTTATCTCCATCCTCATTAACCATAATGACTATTCCCACAGAGGTAGGTATAAAACATGAGTCAAATGTTTCTTCACCTTGATGAATCCTAAAAGTCTATGCCTGTCTGTTATCAGTCAAGTTTATATATGCATGATATGTTATGCATCCTGAATTTACAACCTTGAGGTACTAAAAGGAAGGCATTTGTCATAACCAAGACAGCATACTTCCACAAAGGTGCACCTGCATCGTTTTATACTGAAACTGCAAGTTAGCAAATTTCAAACTTGTCCAAAAAGAAACTCAGACATTATATGGGAAACTATGCCATCTTATCCAGCATGAATTATCTGCTCATGATATGGCCTTTGTTAGGGTGTAGACATACTGTGTGACTAACTGCAATAAAACCAAATACCTGATACAGAATCCGAAGGTAAAAAATATTGCCAAATGTTGATCTCTTCCCTAACAGTAGTGATCTATCATATCATGTCCATTCACACAGGCTGAAAAAGTAGAAAACTACTGCCACTAAAGAAGCCAAGCAATGCTTTTGCATATATTATTAATTCCAGAGTGAAATATTAAAGCACTATGATACCTTCTGTATAGAAGCAATGCAAAACTCTGCAAAACACAGCCATTGCAAACAGCATTTAATCATTCATATCAAGAGGCTGGAATAAATGGTCCTGGTATTATACTCTCTTCTTAGTGCTTACCCGAATAAAATACATCAGAGGCATAAAACTGAGCACAAACACACACACACACACACACACACACACACACACACACACACACACACACACACACACAGACACACACACACACACACACACACACACACACACACACACACACACACACACACACACACACACACACACACACACACACACACACACACACACACACACACACGCACACACATAGACACACACACATGCATACAGACAGACACACACACACACACACACACAAGCACACACAAACACACACACACGCACACATAGAACACAGAAACACACACATGCGCACACACACACACACACACACATACACACACACACACACACACACACACACACACACACACACACACACACACACACACACAGACACACACACACACACACACACATACACACACACACACACACACACACACACACACACACACACACACACACACACACACACACACACACACACACACACACACACACACATACACACACACACATGCACATGCACACACACACACACACACACACACACACACACACACACACACACACACACACACACACACACACACACACACACACACACAGACACACATGTACAAACATACACACATCCATGATCTGCTCAGGGCTCATTCCCCACCACCCTAAAGGTAAGAAAGTTTGCTACATTTTTGATTTACATTTACACATCAAACAATTTACTATACTGGATTAACATCTTGAATAATCAAGTCAGCAGGGTCTGCGGGCACGCAGGCAAGCAGCCAATAGCTAAAACTTTTGATTCCAAAGACGAAAAAGTACTTGATAAGACATGGTTTAGTATTAACTTTCTCAAGATCAAGCTTGCAGGGGAGATGATGAAACACTGATGTTCTGTGTGAAGAAAAAGAAAATGATGTGCTTTGAAAATGACTGAACTTGACTTTTAATGAATACAATGATGCTTCACAGGAGGACAAACAAGGGCAGACTATTTCATAGCCAGGGATGGACCCATTGTTCCCCACTATAGTGCTGTTATTCAAGACAGATTAGACTAGGATTTAGGCAAGACTGAAGTATTATAGACAGATAGATAGACAGACAGATAGATAGATAGATAGATAGATAGATAGATAGATAGATAGATAGATACATAGATGGAGTACAAAAATATTAAGTTAGACTGATAACTACATCAGAGCACTTAGTTTTCCAGTTTATTTCTTGACTGTGGTGCTTTCTGTGTGATGTCAGCATGCAATGTGTCCATATTAGTTTTGACTACATGTTCAAGTATCCTTTCACAATCTGAAAACATGCTGTAAGTGAACTGGCAATCCTGCATACTGTCAATATTTATATATATACATATATATATATATATATATATATATATATATATATATATATGCATGTGTGCCATATCACAGCGAGCATGACTGAGTGTGTGTGCATATGCATAGCATTGTGAACTGGAAACTTCTCCAGGATTTGTTTCTTCTTCTTTGCTCTAAATGAGGCCCAGGCTCCCCGAGACCTTGCATTAGATGAAGTAAGTTACAGAAGAATAGAGGAAGGAAGGAAGGAAGGAAGGAAGGAAGGAAGGAAGGAAGGAAGGAAGGAAGGAAGGAAGGAAGGAAGGAAGGAAGGAAGGAAGGAGGCAAGGAAGGAATATCCCAAATTCATTATTTATAATAAGAAGACATGTTGACAGAAATGTACCTTTGATGTCTCATGGAAATTTCCTTCCATCTAATGAGTATTCACCTGTTTAGTGTTGGAGTAGGTTTAATGTACTAAATTTTTCACAGTTGAGGCAATAACAAGAAAAGATACTAATGCAAATAAACTGCCTCCATTGTGTTAAATCAGGTTCAGTGGTGTTATAAAGGTTACTAGCATACTGACTACATAAACCTGACTCCACAAAGATGCACTCATCCTGAGTGCACCCCTGTTTCAGGCTGGTGATATTGAGCCTAGGTAAGGCCCAAGAATCACTCTTGCTGACCTTCAGTTGCTTAAACATGCAGTGTGTGTGTGTGTGTGTGTGTGTGTGTGTGTGTGTGTGTGTGTGTGTGTGTGTGTGTGTGTGTGTGTGTGTGTGTGTGTGTGTGTGTGTGTGTGTAAACCCATACAATAAAACAGCAGGCATCCATGTGTGATAATTTACTTTAAATCCACATGATCTTGCAGTCTTACAGCCTCTCAAATGTGATTGAAGTCCAGTATTCAAAATGAGGCAATGACTATGTCAAGATATACTGCCTATACAAAATATAGATCTGGTAAAAGAACAGAGAGTAGCTATTTTAGTTGACAATCTCATCATACCTCTCAACAGCTATAATTTATGGATAGTGCTGTGATTTTTGCCCTCAGATTTACCCTTACATCTCCTAGGATTTATGATGTTCATCTTAAAGTCAGACTTGTTTATGGATACATACTTTATTAAATACGTAAAGTAAGCCTTCACAAAGATCCACTATCATTAACTATATAGATTCTCATATATGTATAAAGACTTTCTGTTGTGGACATTAAGACATTATTCCTCTTTCTGACCCTCTAGTATGATTTCTAAAGGCCACTGCTGTGCTTTTTAATGCTTGGAGGTTGAGAGACCTGATCAACCTCTGACAGATCAAGATGATGTGCTATTATAATTTCTAGTCACTGAGGTGACAATAAAGCACTCAAATTTACCTGCATTCATCTTAAGTCAGACTGCTTCCAAAACTACCAACCTCCACACTCTCTTGCTTCAGAACTAATTGAATTACTGATCTGGCTGAATTAGGAGACTTTAGTATTCCCTGGAAGGACTGCCTTAGCAAGGATTGTATTAATGACTGCATTATTGTGGCATGCTACCAGACAATACTTATACCTATTTAATGAGATATTGTGCAGAGTACATTCTGTGCCATTAGCATCTTGTAAGTGGACTGTCATGTGACAGTGTCTTCTCTGACATTTGCTACCACATGAAAAATGGAATGGCTATTTATACATTAGCTTCTATTTTTTTGCCTCTCTTTCTGTTGCTAGCTATTTATTTCTGACATCACTGAGCCCATTGAATAGTTCTGCCAAGACATTTTGTTGGAAGCATTAAGTATGGGTATTTAACACAGAATCAGCTTTTTGATAGTTTGCCATTCCATTGTCCAGATGACAAAATGCAATTGAAACCTATTATTCTGACACAGTTAGAGGCTGTGGATTGAAACAACACTATAAATGTGTTCCACAAGAAGGATTTTCCATTTTCGAGCAAAATACCCCTAAATAAATGAGCATCCAAATCCATAATTTCATTAAGCTGATATAAGGTTAAGTAGCTCTGCTTGTATAAGAAATACAATGAAACTGCCTTTCCAAAATGGTTACTGAAACTGCTGTGGAGCAAGGATATCAGTAATGATTCACCTATCTGACTCAGTCTAAGAAATGTAGTTTGAGAAAACAATTGCTATTACTCACATTGTTACAGTCAACCATTTCAGACACATTTTTCACTATCCTTTGGTGGATTATAGCACATTGCCAGATGTGATCTATATTATATTGTCAAATACTTACTTTGTCAAATCACTATTGATTGAACCCACTTTGTTGGAACCTCTCTTCATTGAACAGCAATTTCATCAAAGTTTTTTATAGGGAAAACAACAGTTGACCATCATCAAGGATTTGCCCTTTTCCCCACTGTATTGTGATCTTGGAGTTAGTATATTTAGTTAGGAGGCATCCCCCACATTGGGGTTTTCAGGGGTGAAGACCCCATTTGGGTGGGTTTTAAAGTTTTAGAATTTAGTGATGGGTGCTAGGTTGGCCAACTGTTGCTTTTCCCTAAGAAAAAGTTTGACAAAACGGCCATTCAATGAAGAGATTTTGACAAAGTGGGTTCGATAAATAGTGATTCGATGTAATATTTGACAACATGAAATAGACTCTGCCAAATGGACTCTAAAAACTCCATTAACTTCATTCAAATACAGTTTAATGCTTCATCATAGGCTCATCATTGCATCACATTGCCCCATTATTGTTTTTTAAGGAAATTTTGTTGAAACTCATAAGTAGTCAGTGCAAAAGTTAAACATAGTATCACTTTATGACTGTCAAGTTGCTATATTTCTCCATCCTGAAGATGATGAAGATGTGATAAAGGTACTTTACTCTTTTAAATTAACTAAACAATAACTGTTTGATTTAAATGCTTTTAGTCTCAAGTTTTACAATACTATGAACCTAAAAACTTTGACATTTACTTTTTTGCTAGAAATCAGGATTCACAAGAATCTGTTGAAGCAGATGTGAGTGATCTAAGACTTGTAAGTCTGGTGTTTTGCACAAGTCACTGCTGATGGACAGAATTATGTGTGACATTTGACAAGACAAAGTAAGGATAAAAGTATAACTAGTGCAAAAACAGTTAATACTCACATTTTACACCCTCTGTAACCAATCCATCATACAAGGGGTTGCATGCCAACTCCTTCTCAGGCATATTAGCTTCAAATGATTAAGGAGTCTGTTAGTGATGAATATACTATCCCTAGATATGTTAGGTCACAATGTAACTGGGACCTGCACTGAATTATTGGATTCCAACAGATGCACCTACTAAGAAGTGCTAGCTGGAGGGTGCACTTGTAGGTGTGAGTTCATAACTGTACAACAATAATGGTGCATGTGTTGCCTTTGCTCTAATGGTATGCACCATAGACATTACTGTGAAGCTTAATCTGCTACTGCTTTTGTGGGTTTGGGAGCATTGATTGTACTCATCCCTGTTTCTCAAGCTTATATAGTGAAACAATACTAATATCAAGTAAAGCGTTATGGAAGATATTACTAAAGGAATTGAAATCTTGATGTAAAACATCATTATGTATTTTAGACATAATGTATTTTGTTGATAATTGCTGGATTTCAGATAGCTAATGGTATTACAACAAAGAACTCAAACTATAAAATGACAAATAAAAAGAAAAAAAAACTGGCAGTTGAAAATTTTCTCCACTTTGCTTCAGGTCACTTGAAATAAAGCACTTGCTCCTGAGGGTTTTACTCATTTGACCATGGATGCTAGAGATGCAAGTTTTACTTGACTGCTCCAAATTCAAAATTTCCATGAGTATTTGTATATGATTTTGTGTGTATATGATTGTGTGTGTGTGTGTGCGTGTGCGTGTGTGTGAGTGTGTGTGCGTGTGTGCGTGTGTGTCTATGTGTTTGAGACAGAGAGAGACTGTTTAGTGGGGTACAGCTCAAAGGTTTAAAAAAGTTGGAAATGTATAAATTTCTCCTTTGCAAAAAGGAGACTACTGTGACTAAATTGAGACATTGCCTTGGGATACTGGCTTTTTTACTCACTGTTGCCTTTCTAGTGTCCTGAACACAATGTGGTGGGACAAAGTGTCTCCAGTCAGCCAAAGTATCTTTATTAAAGATTAATCCCTGCACAAGCTTGTTTCTTCCATGAAAGGAAACTGAATAAGAATCACTTTCACTGAAACACAACTCAAGAAAGACTTAGTTTTTTTAGCAATGGCTGTTTTCCAACAGCCATTTAAGCTATTTCAACTTTTTTAAGCTTTGCACTGATTATTGTTTTTCAGACAGTGGTACTTTCACTCTTTCTTCAGTCAAGGATATTAGAAAATTTAATTAATGAATATGAAAATTATTTTATTTCTTCTCCCAAGTTCTGAAATATAGCAAAAAATAAAAATAAAAATTCCCACAGATCTTTTTCAGTTTTAATGTTTCCTTCAGATCACATAAGGCTCTTGAACCTACATTTTAGATCCAACAGATTTTCTTGACTTAGTTCTAAACAAACTGTACAGCTCAGACTAATACTGTCTGTTTCACTTGATTTCTGGCCAGCAAACTAACAAATAGATTTGTAAAACTCAGGGCAGGGAAAAAATGGACAGGTGTAGCCCATCATCTAGCAACCATAGAGCACAGCTTCATTAATGCTCTGTAGGTTTGTGGCAAGAATAAATATCCTAGTATTGCATCCCTCTAGTGTACCATATATCCCCCCTCATCTTTGACCCTGGGCAGTGATTGATGGTAGATTCCTGATAGGGAGGCAAGAGAAAACATCAGCATTGCCATAGTTTGTTCAGTGGATAATAGTGTGTGCTCAAGACTGCAAATCCAAGAAGTGCCAGGTGATTCATAGCTTCTTTTGCTCCTGCAGGCTGACCAACTGCAGGTATCTGTGGCTGGTGACAAGCTGAAATGTCCTGCTCTGGAGAAAGCATTAAAGAGTATCTAATGCTCTGTAGAAAACTATATATTGGTGCTCCATAATGGGCAAAACCCTACTGAAATACTTCCCAGACCTGTAATTGTAACATTCATTAGCACAATAAACTACTCTTAAAAATTGAATGATAAGTACTAGATGCACATAAGGATCCACTTTTTTTTTGAGAGGAAGTCCATTATACACTTCCTCAGACATTTTTGTAAGGTCAAGACTACAGGCCCTTGTTAAGCAACATTATTAGGTCTGTGATAGGTGCTGCCAAGTTAAACCAGAAATATTATCTGGCTAATGTTGAAAGGGCTCATACCTGAAGTCACAGCCTGTAGCCAGCATTAGATGGCTTCAGTCTTATCCGGCTTTGGGTGATTCAGTCCCCCATCCATAATATAACCAAATAATATGTTTTTCATGGGCTGACACACTTGTCTGATGTGGACATATGGCTTATGTCCCTAAAGGAGTTACATGCTAAATGTAATCAGTCTCAGTTGTAGATGACCACATCATTCTTGTACACTGATATGTGACAGCTGTATGGACATAAGAACTTGTCAGCCAGCTGCTGAAATAATGCTGTCGGCCTATGGAAGTTAGGCAAGGATAGTGTGTACTGCAAGGATCTACATAGCATAGTAAAACAGTCTTCACTGTTGTTCTGTTAGAGACACCTTCCATTATCCCTTTATTAGGTGAAGTACCTCGCCATCTCAATCAGTTCATCAATACATAGAATGGGGGAACACTGAACTGGGAAACAGCTGAGTTGGCTAATATTTCAGAAGCAGACTGCATCATGTGACTTTACTTCAGTACAGTAAGACCATGACATTTACTATGGGATTCTTCTGTAACTCCCTAAAAACAAGATTAGATTAATCTGTAGTGCAATAACTTCTCATTTCACCTCAAGGATTCTATAGGGTTAAAACTGCAATGTTTCTCTTATATCCTTTACAGCATTTTGAGTGGCTGTTTTAGTGCATCCTGACATAGAAGAAAACACATCTCTTTTTCTGCTAGCAAAAATGTTTCATTTTTCATTTCTGGTGAATAGATAACATCTCTCCATTTTCTATGTCTAGTTCAAAACAATGGTCTTCATCTTATAACCTGGCTGCAGGGAGCAGCATTCCTTTTCTTTTTTGGTTTCTTGTGTTTGAATGACAAATCCCAAAGTGAATCACACACAACACTGTGTGTTCAACATTGAGAAGCATGACTTAAAAACAAGCTTAAGAATAGAAAAACAACATTCAGTCCCCCTGCACTGCCCATATTGGGAGCTTAACTTCCCTTCTCCTGCAAATCCAAGGTCAAACTACATTGGAGAAAATTGAAAAACCTGCTTCAGTGCACTGCCAGCTGTCTTTATACAAGTCAGTCTGTTTTTGACAGACTGTGACAAAATAAAATAAAAGAAAAAAACACTCAATGGACAATGTTTTGACAACGTGTGGATATGCTTATCTTTTCTTCTACAAAAGGCTTTGATAACATTAACATTTCAACTTGCTGGGTTAGAAAACTTTATAATTTACTGACCATTTTTTGTTTCCATTACTTGACATTGTTCCTGCCAATTGGCCAGTAACTTATTTTCAACAGCAAGAATGAAAATCGTCACTTAGCCTCCAAGCCGTAACTCGCTGGTTCTTGCTCTCCTGCATGTATGGACCTAAAAAAGTTGTATCACAATTGTACATTCTTCAAAAACAGTGAGCCAGTTAACAGACTCCCTAGCATTAAGGCCATATCTTCTACCACTATGGTAAACATGTTTTTCCCTTTTTCAGCACTTCCTTTGCTATATCTACCATGTCTTCCCATATGTTATGTTATTTATTTATTTATTTATTTATCCATTGTTGACCAGGTTAGCCCCACTAAGCTAGTAGCCTCTTTTCAGTGGAGACCTGAGGTGGTATTTATTGTACCAGGAAAAGTTTGGTCTGGGTATCAGGGAATTTCCCCCTACTTTCTAGGATGTACTCACAAATGGCTTTGTTTGAGTTTGTGTGCACTTCCCATTTCTAGCACAGTGGCAGCTGGGAAGGCAGTGCATGGCATGGAGGCAATGCCTGCTAGAGTGGAAGCAGATACCAGCTCTAGAAATCAAAGTAGATAGCAGTTTGGATTACTAGGGAATCATCTTTCAGAAAGAGTTATTTGAGCAGATGGAGAATATAGAAAACAAAGAAAGTATTGTTACAACCCTCCACTTGGGAGGGTTGTGGAATGATATATTAAATGAAATGATCGTTCAAAGTGAGCCAGAAAATGGTGTCTTATGGAAAGACATAATGGACAGCATTCAGGTAGATAAGCAGGCAGTAGCCTTAAAAAGGAAGGGTCACCTAAAAGAACAGATAACGGAGACAGCGGCTAGCCAGAGTGGAGAGCAGAAAGAGAAGAAAAAGAAGATAATACAAGAAGAGGGTCAGTTGTAAGGTTCCAAAGTAAAGGGAACATGCACAGGTTAAGATATCAGGTATGAGACACAGTCATACTTTCTTTGAGTATCAAGACACACAAAGTAAGAGCCTTCATTTTGATAAATAATGAGCAATTTTATAGCATTATTTTTGAGACTGCATAATGTATGGAAAACTGTTTAAATATGAGAAAAGACAGAATTGCAATCCATGGAATTAATATGCAGTGACAGCCTTTTTCAAGGAAACAGAAAAGAAATACCTGTACAATTTTGGACAAAAGTCGAAAGACAGTCTTTGAAAAAGCATTTAATAGCATTTGTAAAGAAGTGACGGATATTTCTAATTTTTTTGATAATAGGGGATTATGGAATGGGGAATGGAATTGTAATATTCTTTTGAAAATATAAAATGAAAAAATATACATATCCCAAGCATTACAACTGTTGAAGGTGAAAAGGGTGTGGTAAAATATTGGGGACAATCAAGAACATATTATTTTTTTGTTTGGGATATCAAGACAATAGATAAATAACTGTGATAAAAAAATGCTGTATATGTGGAAAAACTGGGCATGAGGTAAAGAAATGTAAACTTGGATGTTATAAATGTGAAAAGAAATGAACATGTATGGATGGATTGTAAAGAAAAAGATAATGAACCAGATATTTCATAGGTTCATAGGTAGGTACTAGGCTATAAGCCCAAGGGCCTAATAAGCCTAGCCAACAAGGTTCCCTGGCTTACGCCACCCAAGAAAGTTATTTTCCTGTGCCTCTGTCGAGCAGAGCAACAGAAGTCATCCCCGGGGTGTATTTCCTGTTTCCTATTCACTCATCAAGATTTTTCTTGAAGAGTGCTAATGAGGAACTTTGCTTGACATTGATGGGTAGCTTGTTCTAGAGTATGGTAAGTCTCTGGGACAGGAATCTATCCCTCCAGCATGTCCTGTTTATTGTGGTGACAAGGTTTAGGTCCCTAGAGTGTGTAGCTCAGATGGATTGGGATTTCTTTAGTTGTAGCATGTTCAACAGCTCTGTTTTGACATAGCTTTATATGTTAGGCAGAGATCAGCTCGGAGTAGGTGACATGCTATGGAGTAAAGCTGGAGTTTGTTGAGACGGTCAGTGTAGGGCATCTGTTTGAGGTGAGTAATCCTCTTTGTGAGGCACTTCTGAGGCCTTTCCAACTGCTGCAAATGTCTTGTGAGGTACATTCCAAAAGCAGCATTGTACTTTATAATGGGTCTAATGAGTGTCAAATAGAGGGGAACAATGACCTCTTTTTTCCTGGATGAGAACCCTTCTGTGATGAGGCGTGCCACGTAGAAGGATTTCCTGACTACTGTGGTGATGTGATTATCAAAGGAGAGACTACTGTCCACCTGGGTCCCAAGGTCTCATCACACATTCGGTGTTAAGTAGACTCCCGCCTATGTGGTGGTTCATGGGTACAGAGTTTTTACCAAAGGGGATGACAATGCACTTTTTGGCATTAAGCCTGAGGCCATGGCTCTATCACCAGGCATCTGTCTCAGTGAGGCCCTTCTGTAGGATGTATACATCATTTGGGGACTTGACTATGGCTCCTAGTTTGCAGTCATTTGTGAACTTCATTAGCCAAAGGCCATCTGTATTAGCCTGTACTTCAGAGAAGTAGATACCAAACAGGAGAGGTCCCAGGACTGAACCCTGTGGTACTCCACTTGCCACTGGTTTGAAGTCATATTTGGAGTCTGCAACTTTTACATTGTGGGTTCTGTCAGTGAGCCTGTTGGCAACCCATCTTGTGGCATAGGGATTTATAACTAGTTTAGTGAGTTTAACTATAATTCCAGAATGGGGGATGGTGTTGAAAGCCTTGGCAAGGTCAAGATAGGCTGCATGAACCACCTTACCCTCATCTATGGCTTTGCTGACTGCCTCAAAGAGGTCAGTCAGGTTCAGGAGGCATGATCTGCCTTTTTTAAACCCGAACTGGGTGGGGGGTCCAAAGTTTGGAGGTTACCAATGTCTTTGTTCATGAGTTCCATGATGATACGTTCCATGGCCTTACAGACCAGGCTCGTCAGGCTATTAGGGCAACAGTTCCCAGGATCAGTGGTCACTCCCTTTTGTGGAGTGTGATAACTGTTGCTGTGGGCCATTCAGTGGGCACAAAGCCTGACGTGAGGCTACGATTGAACATGATGCTTAGGTGGGGAGCCAGTTCATTCTGAAGGTTGTGTAAAACGCAGCCTGGGATGTTGTCTGGTCCCATGGATGCTGTGTTTTTGGCTTTAGAGAGTGCAGTTTTTGCCTGCATAGTTGTGATTACAGGGACTCTGCATTCTTCCTGTATAGATGTTGGCCCTTTAGGGGGTGAGAGGGGGTAAAGTTAGCACTGAACCAATCTGCCAGGATGTTGGCAATATCAGTTGGTTCTGTAATTTTCGTGCCATTGTGCTGTAACTCAGAGAGGATCTGGGTGCTGCCACTGAGATCTTTGACATAGCTATAAAATGTTTTGTGGTTGTCCCTAGAATTAGTGGCAATTTTGTTTTTGTAGCTAGCTTTGGAGGATCTTATAAGGGATTTCAGCTTATTACTGAAGCTGACCAGGGAGCTCCTGCACTCATGTGATTTTACTCTCTTTTGTAACAATTTCTTCCTTCTGTTGTAGAGTTTGTTTACGGCAGAGGACCACCAGATTGGCTTTCTTTTTTTGGAGGACAGCTTCTTAGTTCTGTTTTGGATAGCACGATCCATACACTCGTGTAAGTGCTTATAGAGTGCATTTGTGTTGGATTCAGCAGTTGTAACTGTATTGTCCATCTGAATGGGTGTCATGAAGTTTGCCTCTTCTGTCTTAAGCAGCATGAAGTTGGCTTTGGAAAAATTTTTTACCATGGTTTCCTTAATGGGAGGTGGGGGCGGGATGTGGATATCTAGGGTTATTAGCTTATGGTTGGATCTGACCAATGAGGAGTTGACTTCAGGTGTGGAACACCGGTCACTCAAGTGGTAATGACTAGGTCTAGGATATTGTTGCCCCTGGTGGGGGTGTGGATAAATTGATCCAGGGCATTGGAATTTATGAATTCCAGAAAGAGTTGACTGAAGCAGTTGGTACATGTGTAGTTTTCCCAGTTAATGGTGGGGTAGTTGAAATCGCTCATTATTAGGGTGCTTGGTTGAACCCTAATATTTTCTGGTATATCAAGAAAAGAGGAGTGGGAATCCTGGGGCATGTTGTGAGATCTGTAGCAAGCAAGTGAAAATAAGAAGCAGAATAAAGAACAGAATGAATAAATAATAGCATCAATAATACAGAATAATTTAGAAAAGGAAAACATGGTAATGAATAAAGAGGAAGAAGATGAGATAGAAATAGACTCTAAAGTAAGTGATGAGGAAGATGTCAGTTGGAAAGTAGTAAATGGCAAAAATAATTCTATTGGTAAAAGAGTTAGATATAGAAAAAGGAAATTTAAAAGTATGAACTCAAAAGAAGAAAAAGAAAGAAAGACAATGGATAAAGAAAAATATATTTAAAAATAATTAGCATAAGAAGAGGATGATCCCCCTTAAAGTAAGGAATAGGAAAATCAACAATTTAATGATTATTTTAGTAAATGTTAATAGAATAAAACATAAATAGAAGAATGATGATCCTAGAATGGCACAAAAATATAATATGGCCTTAACTGTTTTAGAAGATACAAAATTCTTAATGAATGAAATATTACAAAGAGAGAAAATATGGAATGGCATGATAATATGGAATTTTGGCAATGACCAATATTCAGGAATAGTGATTCTATGTAGGAAGGTAGTGAAAATTCTAGATGCAACATTAAGATGGACCGATGTACTACTGTAGATTTAAAGTGTCAAGAAAAAGTTTTAGACTTACAGCTATATCACATATAAAGAAAGGGAAAACTTATTTCAACAGTTAGATTTTGTAGTAGGAAACATGAATATGATAATAAAAGGAAACTTTAATTAATTGTGATATAAGGGGAAAAAGAAGAAAGAAAATAATATAAGAAAAATTAGAGAAGTTACAAAATGTGGTAAATTGGAAAAAATGGAATATAAAAGTATGGACATATAGAAAAGGTGTGCTAAAATCTGAACTTGATTATTTCATAATGTCTGAAGGCATAAATATGATGTAAGAAGTTTTGCTTGTAACATGATTTACAGCTCATCTGGTTCTATGGATGGAAATAAATGAAAATAAAGAATACATTAAGGTAGATAAGGGTATAAAAGGAATACATGAAAAAGTATGAAATGAGAAAGGAAAGGAGATAATAAAACATTTATGGAGAGATCATATTACTTTGAGTGACTTTCATAATAATTGGTCAGAATGGTAGATTACTTTTAAAAGAAAATACAAAAGATGTATTTTTGCAATGGCAAAATAAGACAAGAAATATGGGAAAACAATGATATACTAAAATATATGAGGACATATTTGAAAATTTAGAAAGAGACAAGAAATAATGTTATAATCAATTAAACAAATTACACAAAAGGAAACTATGAGAAAATTAAAGCATCCTTATAAAAATAAAGATACTTATTACAAGGTAAAAAAGAGGTATCAGCCTGTTTAAGCAAGATAGTAAAAGAGAAGAGCAGTATAATGAGTGAAATGAAAGATAAACAAGGAGAAATAAGAAGTAAATCTCAAATTATGAAAATTGTGATAAGGTATGTATAAGAAATGCTTAAAAACAATGAGAAAGTATAATAAAACATGAAAATTAAAAAAATCAGAACAAATGAATACATTTAAAATTACATTACTTTAAATGAATTGGATCGAGTATTCTGCGGTGGTGCAGCTGTAACGTTGTTGCCTCACAGCAAGAGGTTCTCCCATTCGATTCTCAGCTGGAGTGCAGGGAGTGCCTTCTGTGTGGAGTCTGCACGTCCTCCCCGCGGTTGGGTGTGCGTTCGAAAGACATGCGTAAATGGGCGTGCCTTCGTTGAAGGTTGAATATCCAGCTGGCACCTCGATGTTTGTGAAAGTCTACTGCCAATCATTAGTGGACCGGAGTTCTGCTCTGGCGACCCTAACCGGGAAAAGCCGAAAGGCAAACAGCAACATTTAAACATTTAAATATAGATTGAACTGCAGGTCTTGATGGACTTGGGTTTGAAATGCATAAATAACTAGAGGAATGAAAAAAAATATTTGTTATATGCCTTAAATGAATGGCTAAATCATGCTTTTAATCATAACAAATTATGTAGTGAACTATTAAAGTTTATATGGATGAAAGAAGAAGAATCTGAGACAAATAATGCTGAATAATATGGATTGCAATATATTTATGACAATAATACAAAAATAAGATAGAATACAATATAGAAAAAAGTTTATAGGGTATAAGAGGAAAAAGATGTCAAGAATGATTAATGATAATGGCAGATCATATTTTAAAAAGAAAGGATAATTGAAAACTTATGCAAGTTGATGTTAATAGAACATTTGACTCAATCATGAACTAGTATGGGATACAATTAAAGGATATCTTTTTAGCAATAAAATTAGGAACATTTCTATCTCAGCTTATTGATATAAAAAATAAAGGTTTTGTTAAATGGATAGGTAAGTAAAGAAATAAAGATGGGTAAAGGGATAAGGCAAGAATATTCATTGAGTAGCATTTTATTTGCTTTAGTTATGAATGTGGTAGTGAGTTTAATACTAAAATGAATAATGTGAAATGTATTATGCACAAAGATGTAAAAATTCCATTGTTAATGACATACGCAGATAATATAATTATAATAACCAAAAACAGTATAGGGATTAGAGAAGCAATATTTCATGTAGTTGAGTGTTTGAAAGGGATAGATTTGCCGATAAACAAAGATAAAAGCAAAAAAAAAAAAAATGGGAGAGGCAGAAATAATAGCAGATATTCAGTTTACAACAAAAAGATTTTGATATATTGTGTATAAACTTTGATATAGAAACACATAGCATGCAGTGGGAAACATTAAACAAATTAAAAACAAATTCTCTCAAGGAGAACATATAGACTGATATACAAGCAAAAAGTGAATATGATAAATTCAGTATTGTTGGGTAAAAATGCTTATCTGTAAGGTGTGTTTATGATTCCAATAATGCACGAAAAACATTTGAGAAAAAGCTTCTAATATATTTGGTGTTATATATTAAATCCAGTTAAAAGGTGAATATTAATTTTGTTTTTCATTTATTATTCTGTTTTTTTTTTTTTTTGAATGCAATGCAAACAACAATTTATGTTATCTCTTACATTGTATAAGTGCTGTGTTGTTGTCTTTTCTACCTTGTCTAAGGGTTTGCATTAGAGCTTTTTCAAGTGTATGTATCATGTCTGTTCTTTCTCTTTTTTCTCTCTTCTCCCCAGGACCCATTGAAACGGGTTTTAGGCCCAATGGACTATCCTGGTAAACCAACTGCAAATAAATAAATAATAAATAAATAAAATAAATTATATATGAACAGAAAGAAAGGAAAATTGGATTTATTAACTCTAGTACTTTATACAATATCTTTGAGTTTGTATAAAGTATTAAAATGGATAAATGATATAAATGACAATTTAAATTAAAAAGCAAAATGGATAAATGATAAAAAGTAGAATTTAGTTTTAAAAGCATTTAAATATAGTAAGAAGACTTTTTGAAAAATAAGAATCAATAAAAGAATTAGAAAAAGGTTTAATGGGTAATTAGATAATTATCAGCAAAAGATAAAAATGTAGAAAATAAAGAGTATTGAAACAAAAAATAATCAAAATGCATAGTATAAAACATAATGAGACAATAATTATTGTTTTAATCCATGGGAGAATCTATCACAGAAAAAGATTAAAAGAAAGAAAGGAATGGTGTAGTAAAAAAGTAAAATTTCGAGATTTCTTGCAAAGATTAGGAATAAAACGATATCAGTGAAAGGTAGTATGGCACATAAAAAGAAAAGTGAAAGAATTTGCTTACAGTGTGGTAAAGAAGAAACCACTAAACATGTTTACTTGAAATGTAAAAGATTTAAAAATGTGGAACAAATTATGTAATGAAAATTTCTTTGAAAGTTTAAAATATATTAATATAAATATGGAAATGATTGAATTCAACCATTAAAGAATATAACTAAGAATCAAAAATATGACTAGATAAAATTTTTTTATGCAATATGAGTAATATGGATTGAGAGAATGAATGAAATGGAAATAGCTATTGTCAAAAATATTGAAAAATGATTAGATGATTAAAAGAAACAGAGTGGGATCTGATTTAAATAAAAATTAATAAATACAAAGCAAAATGAATAATTCTTATGCATAAATGGGAATGTGTATATAATTAAATAATACTGTAAATATGTACAGATAAATATGTAAATCTTGTAAATAAGCTGTTAATTATATAAGCTGCCATGTAATTAAGATGTAAATAAAGGACACCCTACTCTTTTCCACGGGATCTTTTACACCCACCTGAGCCACAACTCACTCAAGCAGACAGAGCCCTTGTTTAATGTCTCATCCAATATAGGAGTACAAAGGGTCAGTGTGTCTCATATAGCCTGCTACTCTAATAGCAAAATAATATGTAAGGTAATAGCTGTTCTCATGTTTTTGCATCATAATCTGCCACTATCCACAGCACATCTTGTAACATTTTATTGAATCTATCATCCAGTTCATTGAGTGTGTTGAGGAGTTGGAAAGAGTACTTTGAGGGGTTGATGAATGAAGAGAATGAGAGGGAGAGAAGGTTGGATGATATAGGGATAGTGAATCAATGGATTAGCAAGGAGGAAGTAAGGATAGCTATGAAGAGGCTGAAGAATGGAAAGGCTGTTGGCCCAGATGACATACCTGTGGAAGCATGGAGGTTTTCAGGTGAAATGGCAGTGGATTTTTTAACCAGATTGTTTAATGCAATCTTGGAAAGTGAGAGGATGCCTGAGGAATGGAGAAAAAGTGTTTTGGTACCGATTTTTAAGAATAAGGGTGATGTGCAGAGCTGTAGTAACTACAGAGGGATTAAACTGATCAGTCACAGCATGAAGTTATGGCAAAGAGTAGTGGAAGCTAGGTTAAGAAGGGACGTGATGATTAGTGATCAGCAGTATGGTTTCATGCCGGGAAAGAGCACTACAGATGCGATGTTTGTTCTGAGAGTGTTAATGGAGAAGTACAGAGAATGTCAGAAGGAGATGCATTGTGTTTTTGTAGACTTAGAGAAAGCATATGACAGGGTGCCTAGAGAGGAGTTGTGGTATTGTATGAGGAAGTCAGGAGTGTCAGAGAAGTATGTAAGAGTGGTACAGGATATGTACGAGGGTAGTGTGACAGCAGTGAGGTCTGCTGTGGGAGTGACGGATGCGTTTAAGGTGGAGGAGGGGTTATATCAAGGATCTGCTCTGAGTCCTTTCTTATTTGCAATGGTGATGGACAGGTTGACAGACGAGATCAGACAAGAGTCCCCGTGGACTATGATGTTTGCAGATGACATTGTGATCTGTAGTAAGAGTAGGGAACAGGTGGAGGAGACCCTGGAGAGATGGAGATATGCTCTGGAGAGAAGAGGAATGAAGGTCAGCAGGACTAAGACAGAATATATGTGTGTGAATGAGAGGGAGGATAGAGGAATAGTGAGGATGCAAGGAGTAGGTCTGGTGAAGGTGGATGAGTTTAAATACTTGGGGTCAATAGTTCAGAGTCACGGTGAGTGTGGAAGAGAGGTGAAGAAGAGAGTATAGGCAGGATGGAGTGGATGGAGAAGAGTGTCAGGAGTGATTTGTGAAAGACGAGTACCTGTAAGAGTGAAAGGGATGGTCTACAAGAGGGTAGTGAGACCAGCTATGTTTTATGGGTTGGAGACAGTGGCATTGACAAAAAAGCAGGAGTTTGAGCTGGATGTGGCAGAGTTAAAGATATTAAGATTTGCACTGGGTGTGACGAGGGTGGACAGGATTAGGAATAAGTATATTAGAGGGTCAGCCCAGGTTGGAAGGTTTGGAGACAAAGCCAGAGAGGCAAGATTACATTGGTTTTGACATGTGCTGAGGAGGGATGCTGAGTATATTGGGAAAAAGATGCTAAGGATGAAGCTACCAGGTAACAGGAAAAGATGAAGGCCTAAGATAAGGTTTATGGATGTGGTGAGAGAGGACATGCAGGTTGTTGGTGTGACAGAGCAAGATGCAGAGGACAGGAAGAAATAGAAACAGGTGATCTGCTGTGGCGACCCCTAATGGGAACAGCCAAAAGAAGATGATGATGATGATCCAGTTTATTGATCTGTAGATAAAATTATATTGTTATTCATTTTTTTGTTTTACATGACCCCTTCTGTCTTCTCATCATGTATTTATTTATTTAGTTAATTATGTATTTATATTTTTACCTTCCCATTCATTCCCTCATCAGCAGTGTGAGAGTCTCTCATTTAGGCAGCCATTAGGAGTGTGTCAGGGTTACATGTTTGACTTATTGCATCTTCCCACAAGCTTAGTATTGTCCAGGACATAAATGGATTGCTCTGGTCATTAGGATTTTCTTCAGGAGCTATCCTCCTGAACAGAATTTATTTATTTTTGAAGTAAGAATAGGACTTCTTTTTTGTCCACTTTTAATTGGGATGGTATGTCCAGAAGCAGCAAAGTGACTTTGAGGGAGACGTTGGGAAAAGGAAATGAAATAGCCTTTGAATATTAACCCTCATACCTAGGAATCCCAGGAATGATTGATGTGTGCAATAGCATGGCTTACTAGGCAAGTGGTGGTCTAATTAGGCAGCATAACATAAGAGAGGAAGTGTAATTGTACTCAATCTGAGGGCATTGTTTATTCATGGGGGCACAATCTCAGTGATCAGAGCTGAAACTCCTAGCTCAGAAATTATCCATGACAATGTCAAGATGTATTACTATTATACAATGGTATTATTTTGAAAAGAAGTAATTGTAAAATTATACTGTTGTGCAAGGGAACTCTATTCCTCAGCCATCTTTCTGTGTTTATGTGAGGCAAACCAGCAAGGAAAGTTTTACATGCATATGTTAATGGGCATATCCACACATGTTCAGTGCATTGTGCTGCTGTAGTCTATGCCACTGGAAGTACAGAAGCAGAGCAGAAGGGAGAATTAGTGTTTTAATGTTCAAGACTGGCATGTCCTAAGATTAAACAGTGTTAAATGAAGTAAGATTCTAAGATTTCTTAAACAAATTAAGTTGTAGGTGAGATTTTAGCTTATGCTTTAAATAGGTGCAACTGCTCGGCAGTAAAAATGTCAAAAGTCAATTTAAGTTTTCTATAGATAGTATTATGGATCTATGTTTCAGTGTGGATCCTGAGCTGGGTGTGGTATAATTTATTTTGTCTCCCAAGTGGATTCAATGTACTTCAACAAAGGTTAAAATATACTCATTGTATGATTCTAAATTGCTAATATATAATTTGCTACTCTCCTGCCTGTCTAGGTAGTGACCCAGTTTGGTCCACAGTTGTTCTTTCAAAAGAGAATTCTGTTATTGACATGGGTACTAAACAGGGCTGTGTTGATATCTATTTGTTTGTTTGCGTATTAATTAATTAATTAATTAATTAATTAATTAATTAATTAATTAATTTTTGTGGTCTGCAGACATTCTGAGCACCTGTCCACTCTGACCAAAAAAAACTGTTTATTACTTTTTTCTTAATTTTCTGTTCACAGTTGTCCAGCTTCTAACATGGTTCAAATGATAAGAGCAGTGATAGGATGGGAATTGCACTATATGCAACCTTGGGGAATTCAGGTGGAAAGTTGGCCTGAGTAAGCAAACTGTATTTTAGCTTATTAAGATGGCTGAGGACTTGGAAATGATGCACTTAATTGATGGTAAAGGTAGTCTGTGAATTACAGTGAGAGACAGGTCCCTATTATATTAGCGAATTCACTGAATTGCGAACACTGTTTAGTCAAATGTCATTATGCAAAATGGCAAAATACTGAATGCACGGAACAGCAATTTTTTTCTGGGGAAAAAAAACACTGGGCCATTTTCAGGACTTTGCCATTTCCTCCACTGTAATGTGATATCTGAGTTGGTATATTTAATTAAGGGGGTGTGGGGGAACAGGGGGTCAAAGCCCCCCACTTTATTTTGTGTTTGGATTTTTTTTTTTAATGGATTAGCGATCAGTAATTCATGTGTTTGACATTTTGGGTTTTTGGGGATTGTGGTTCGATTATATAGCATTCACAATTCAGTGAATTTGGTAAGATAATATAGACCCTGAAAGACATAGGCATTCCCTCAGGACTTTTTGAATTTAGTTGTAGAAAAAATGAACAAAGTGGTGTGTTGCTGCTTTATTGATGTTGATCTGTTTGTTTTTTTTTTGTTTGTTTTTTTTTGCTGTTTTTGGTACTATGATTATTTCTTGCATAAAGCTGCCTTTTTACTTCAATGAAGGTAATCAGAAAATGTTTATGCTTGCATCTAGTTTTATGGTAGCAGCTCTACAAGTGTCCTGTGTTAAACATCATAACCCTGATAGTGGGACATGTGGTTTAACAATACCTGTCTGTGTACCAGCTGCTGACATGCTGCTAACTCACAGCTAAATGCTTGTTCAACATATTTGAGTTAGAGCACCCTGGAAGTGTGAGGAAAATGTTATTTTTTAACTTCATTGTCTTTGCAGAGCAGTTTTTTTCCATACCCAGATCTCTAAGTATATTACCTCATAGCTTATACAGTCTCATATATGGTATACATGCAAAGTGGAGGTTGGGGCAGAGCCTTCACTTTGAGTAGTGCAGGGTGGCAGAACCCCTCCCCCATGACATAATATTTTGTCAGTTGCTGCTGGTACCAAAATGACTTGCATTAATGAGAGGGTAGTAGTGAGCAGCTGAGATTCAAGCAAATGCCATTTGAGCCAAAGTACGAGATCTGGGAAAGATCCATGACAGGATCCAACACATTTTTATTCATGATGGAACTGGCTTATTCAGGGTGTTCAGTAAAGCAGAATTAGAATATTCTAGTACTTATGTAAATGAGGCCTGTAAAGTACAGTCTAGGAAGTAGACATTTTAGATTAGGGTTTAATTGTTTAACCATTTGTGCAAATCAGTATCTTTGTATCTAATGAACCTACAGGTGAGACTATGCAGCAGATGCAAGGAGATGATTACTGGTGACATCATACATTGCTCCAGAATGAGATTCCTGATAATTCCCTGATAAGGTATTATAAGATATCAGGATAATTCCCTGATTCCCAGGTAATAATATTTCTACCATTGAAAACATCCTATGTTGGCTATCACTAAACTTACCCCAAGAAACAATAATCCTAGGTGACTTAAACATTGATTGGCAATCTTGCAATAACAAGCACCCTACTAACCATATTAACCTTCACGGGTTCTCTCAGAACATCACCTGCCCCACTAGAATAAATAAAACTAACAAAAAAGAAAGTACCTTAGACTGGATACTCACCAACAGTCAACTCCATACTTATGAAACAGGAATCCTTCCTGATAGTATAAGTGATCACATATTAACTTACATAATCAGGCTCAAAACCAACCCCTACCCAAAACATAACTAGAACAATCAGAACCAAAAAAAAATTCAACCTTGAGCTATTTCAAGGAGAACTGAAAGCATGCAACTGGTCACCTTTAAAAGACCTTCCTCTTGATGAAGCTGTTGACTTCTTTAATGCTAAGTTTCTGGCCATACTCAACTACCATGCCCCGCCGCTCTATTAGAATTAAAAGTAAATCTGCCCCCTGGCTGTCAACAGAAACTAAACAAAAAATCAATCTGAGAAATAAAATCTGGAAAAAATCTCACTTAACTAAAAACACTACTGATTACCAACATTTCAAACAATTGAAAAATGAGGCCAAAAAAAGCAATAATGACCGATAAAAAAAACTATTACCTGAAACCACAGCAATCTCGTCAAAATAACCCACAAAAGTTCTGGGCAAACATAAAACAGTTACTACAGCCAAGTAAACCTGTCACACCCAACCCACAAGGCTCAGACATAAAGAATCCTAACCACATTGCTAATGACTTTAATTACTTTTTCACCGAAACAATTCAAACTCTAGCCAGTCAACTCTCCAGCAAAAACACAAACATACCTAACAGCCACTTAGTAAGTTTATCTATGATTCCAGAGTGGGTGATGGTGTCAAAGGCCTTGGCAAGGTCTAGATAGGCTGTGTGGACCACCTACCCTTGTCCATGGCTCTGGAGACTGATTCAAAGAAGTCAATCAGGTTCAGGAGACAAGATCGGCCCTTCACAAACCCAAACTGGGTGGGGTCCAGTGTTTGAAGGTTGCCAATGTCTTTGTTTATAAGTTCCATGATAATACGCTCCATGGCCTTGCAGATAAGGCTTGTCAGACTGATGGGATGGTAGTTTCCGGGATCCAAGGTGGATCCCCCCTTGTGGATTGGGATAACTGTAGCTCTGCACCACTTAGTGGGCACGAAACCTTAGGTGAGACTATGATTAAACATGACACTTAGGTGAGGTGCCAGTTCATATTGTAGTTCATGTAGTACACAGCCCGGGATGTCATCTGGTCCCATGGATGCTGTATTCTTGGCTTTAGAGAGTGCGTTTTGTACCTGTGTGGCCGTTATTACTGGAATTTGGCAATCTTCCGGTATTGAGATGGTCTATTTAGGGGGTGAGAGGGGGATGAAGTTGGCACTGAATCGATCTGCCAGGATATTGGCAATATCCTTCAGATCAGTATATTTAATGCCATTCTGTTTTAGCTCAGAGCAGATCTGAGCATTGCCATTTAGATTCTTGACATAGTTATAGAATGCTTTGTGGTTGTCTTTGGAATCTTTGGCAATTTTATTTTTGTAACTAGCTTTGGAGGATTTTATGAGGCATCTCAGTTTCTTACTGAGACTAGTAAGGGAGTTTTTTGCATCCTGGGATTTTCCTCTTTTCTGCAAAAGTTTCTTCCTTTGTTGAAAAGTTTGTTTATGGCAGGGGACCACCAGTTTGTCTTCTTTTTTTGGGATGAGAGAATTTTGGTTCTATTTGGGATGGCACGATTCATGCATGAGTGGATGTGCTCGTACAGTGCCTTAGTGTAGGATTCAGCAGTTGAACTTTCAGTTCCCGTCTGCATGGGTGTCATGAAGTTTATCACTTCTGACTTGAGTAGCATGAAGTTTGCTTTGGAGAAGTTTTTTATGGTAGTTTCTTTACTGGGGGGTGGGGGTGGGATATGGATGTTAAGGGTGATTAGCTTGTGGTCAGACCTGATGATGAAATGATAAGAGCAGTGATAGGATGGGAATTGCACTATATGCAACCTTGAGGAATTCAGGTGGAAAGTTGGCCTGAGCAAGCAAACTGTATTTTAGCTTATTAAGATGGCTGATGACTTGGAAATGATGCACTTAATTGATGGTAAAGGTAGTCTGTGAATTACAGTGAGAGACAGGTCCCTATTATATTAGCGAATTCACTGAATTCTGAACACTGTTTAGTCAAATGTCATTATGCAAAATGGCAAAATACTGAATGCACGGAACAGCAATTTTTTTCTGGCGAAAAAATCACTGGGCCATTTTCAGGACTTTGCCATTTCCTCCACTGTAATGTGATATCTGAGTTGGTATATTTAATTAAGGGGGTGTGGGGGAACAGGGGGTCAAAGCCCCCCACTTTATTTTGTGTTTGGATTTTTTTTTTTTTTAATGGATTAGTGATCAGTAATTCGTGTGTTTGACATTTTGGGTTTTTGGGGATTGTGGTTCAATTATATAGCTTTCACAATTCAGTGAATTTGGTAAGATAATATAGACCCTGAAAGACATAGGCATTCCCTCAGGACTTTTTGAATTTAGTGGTAGAAAAAATGAACAAAGTGGTGTGTTGCTGCTTTATTGATGTTGATCTGTTTGTTTTTTTTTTTTGTTTGTTTTTTTGCTGTTTTTGGTACTATGATTATTTCTTGCATAAAGCTGCCTTTTTACTTCAATGAAGGTAATCAGAAAATGTTTATGCTTGCATCTAGTTTTATGGTAGCAGCTCCACAAGTGTCCTGTGTTAAACATCATAACCCTGATAGTGGGACATGTGGTTTTACAATACCTGTCTGTGTACCAGCTGCTGACATGCTGCTAACTCACAGCTAAATGCTTGTTCAACATATTTGAGTTAGAGCACCCTGGAAGTGTGAGGAAAATGTTATTTTTTAACTTCATTGTCTTTGCAGAGCAGTTATTTTCCATACCCAGATCTCTAAGTATATTACCTCATAGCTTATACAGTCTCATATATGGTATACATGCAAAGTGGGGGTTGGGGCAGAGCCTTCACTTTGAGTAGTGCAGGGTGGCAGAACCCCCCCCCCCCATGACATAATATTTTGTCAGTTGCTGCTGGTACCAAAATGACTTGCATTAATGAGAGGGTAGTAGTGAGCAGCTGAGATTCAAGCAAATGCCATTTGAGCCAAAGGACGAGATCTGGGAAAGATCCATGACAGGATCCAACACATTTTTATTTATGATGGAACTAGCTTATTCAGGGTGTTCAGTAAAGCAGAATTAGAATATTCTAGAACTTATGTAAATGAGGCCTGTAAAGTACAGTCTAGGAAGTAGACATTTTAGATTAGGGTTTAATTGTTTAACCATTTGTGCAAATCAGTATCTTTGTATCTAATGAACCTACAGGTGAGACTATGCAGCAGATGCAAGGAGATGATTACTGGTGACATCATACATTGCTCCAGAATGAGATTCCTGATAGGAAGCTAATCAAATTTATTCAACTGTTTGTTAACATTGTCAGAATGAGTAGTTAAGAAGATTGGTTAGCTAAGACCATATCTTAAAATGGTAACATGAGCTGACTATTCACTATTGAGACACCAATCAGTATTGAAACCTCCCAGAATAATGAGTTTGGTCCTGATCTGAGAATGGAACCAGTTCAATATGTTATCAGTTACAGATGTAGCCTTGTTTTGGGGAATATATGTGGAAGCCAGGTGAGGGTTTGACAGTTGCAGTTTTGTTGTTAAGTCTTGCTTATCTATCTTATGAATTTGAAATTTAAGAATCACATGGAAAGTGAGTTGTCATAGTAGAAGATAAAAGCATCTCCTGCACTTTTGTTTGTTTTGATAATACCATATTGAGGATGTGTGAAAAATGTATTTGACTTTTATTTTTTACCATGTTTCATGACTGTAACAGTGTACAGTTGATAAAGAGATGTCCAACTATGAAGTAAGTAGACCTTGTGAACGTACCTCTTTGGATTATTAAATTTCACTTTGAACTTGTAATACCTTGTTGTGTTAAATAATTCATGCTCCTTTGACAACAGGACATATACAGTGATGAAGAAGATGGAATGGCTTCAGGATCAGTTTACATCTCTGACCAAAGACTGTAAAGACAAAAACTAACTAACTAAATCAAAGGGTTAACATGAACAGTGAGATCATGAATGGATTGGTAGACACTGGATGTCTCTGACAAGCTGTTTTCATAGACAAGTGGCTATTGTGACTGTTGAGTCAAAACATCAAGGCTTTCTTGTTTTGGCACACAGCTCCCCATTTTTTCCTAAGTTCACACTAGGACCTACTGAGTATATTTATGGACCAAAGATGGCTGGTGAGTGCATATCAAGCTGGATATGGAAAGGAAGATGTATCTGTATCAGTGTCTTGTCACACAGGGGTGAACAGTTATCAGTTAACCAAAGGGAATTTAACACATGCTGAAGGTGCACTTCAAGGTGTATGGTACCAGTACCACATATTGTTCTCTCTCACTAATTCTCTTTGGTTGCTTTCATGTAACCTTCTTGATATGGTTTTGCCTCTGTGAGACAATGGACCTACTCGAAGAGTAAAAAAAAAAAAAAGAAACAGTTTGTAGGAAGATGACTTATTCACAAGTACAGTGACAACACTGTAAACTTTGGCTATGAGTAAGGTTTGAAATGCAGTATAGGCCGAACTAATTGAGGATGCAGCAACTGAAATGTAGATGACTAACACAAATACTGCCAGGAATAGGATGAAGATGTAAATGCTTATGGTTCATAAATCAGTACTAGGCTAACTGCCCTTGTAGGCTATTTTAAGGCTAGCCAACAACCCCAATGTGAGAATCAAACCCTGCATCTTGTGTTTATAAGGTAAACATTTAACCAGTATACCACTGAGCTTTCATAAATATTAAGCACAGGTTGCAGTTTCCATTCTACTATCATGGTTAGGTACTAGGCTAGCTGCCCTTGTGGGCCATTTTAAGCCTAGGTATTTTTTCTCAAAGGTGAGAATTATGCCCTACACATTGTGTCTGTGAGGTAAACACTTTAACCTTTATGCCAAGCCGCATATATTAGCACCAGGTGAACTGTCTCCATGAGCCATTCCCAGCCAAGTCAATTACCCACATGAGAATCAAACCCTGCTTCCCATCCCCACAAGGCGAACACCCAAAATACCATGCCAAACTTCTACCCTTATACTGTGATTGGACCATATTTAAAGAGAATTATTTATATAGGAAAATGTTGATACCTCATGTGTCAGCCACATCAAAGTTATACATGCTGTTATGGAACGTAGACAATATGTATTTTCATAGTTTAAAGAGTTATAGTGATGTCTTCTTTACATATTAAATTACAGTAGCTGAGCATTTATTGAGGTTGGGTTCATAAACACTATAGGCAATTGTGTATGACTAGCATGCAGTAAAACCATATATCAGAGCCCTACACAATTCACAAAAGTGCCAAAGCTCCCTGATGTATTTATATGCTCTTCTGCGTATTTGGATTAGTCTTTGTGTGTCTCAGCTTTGTCCATAGTTCACAGACATTTGAATTATAGAGTACAGGATATATTAGATCTTGGCATAGATATGTGCATGCTCATTTATGGACTAACCACACTGAACTCATATTCTACAGCACCAATGGCACTGAAAACCAGAAGTTGTGTACAGCTGAACATTGCAAGAGAACAGTGTCATAATGTATAAAATCACAGCAAGTATACTTGTGCAGTAGTGGCCCAGACACATGTGCAATCCTGTATAGAAATACAGTGCTATAACCAAACTGTATGGTTGCCAGTCCACAGTGATGCAGCTGAGCTCCAAATAGTGGAATATGGTACACCAATGAATCATTACTTAAAAATATTCATATTAGGGCTAGTCCACAGACATGGGAAATAAGGTGGAAATGTTCATAAACTGCTCACTTCCATGAATGCAGAGTCTGTAAAATGCAAGGTTGCAACAACCCACAATAATGATATAGTTTTCATATCTTCTCTCAAATCTTTATGTACACATCTAGCTTCTCCTGAAGGACTAATCACAGCTAAAGCTATTAAATGAACCATCTGTCAGTACCTTCCAACAATTAACAACATATTCAAGTTACAACCATTGTGCCCACAGAAAACTTGATGTCTTCATCTGTACCAGCAGTGACAATACATGGTTGGTAGATTTGTATATCATAACATAACTGCATGGTGTAGAGGTGAATGGGCAAATATGACAATATACAGACAACACATATTCTATTGCATCCTGTAAGCAAAATGTCTGAAAACCTCAAAATAAATTGATAATTATTTAATTATATAATTGATTAATTATAATTATGACTGGTTTTAGGTATCATTGAACCCTGCAATCCCTGGGGACCCCTGGTCCTGGGATCCCAACCACAAGTCATCTAACTTTGATATCTTGTTATTTTTGTCAAAAGCTAGTAGAGCTATCTTGTCTACTCAGTAAACCAACTCATATGATGAAGAATCCTGAGGACTGACATCATCTTTTCTGTTTTAGAATTCAAAGGTATCGCTGGTGTTTTGTCAAGAAGTAGGCTTCATAATGTAATTAAATCATTTTACCACTGTCATAGTGCCCTGGACGTAATCATACTCGAAGAGATTTTATCCACTGAAACTAACATCATAGGTGGTGTTGGGCTCCTGCAGTACCACTGCAAAAGCTGCCATTTGTTGAGAGGAAATGAAAAGAAAAAATATAATTTGTTCTCTGTTTGTGCATTTTTATCTTAATAAGGGCTGTCCTCTCAACATCTTAATGCAAAAAATCCGTACAAAGCTTGACAAAATGGGGGTACATATAGGGACATATTTTAAATTTTGCTCTTATAAACTTAGAAAGCTGCTAGAGTAACAGGATTTGTTTTAATATACATTTTCTGAAGGATTTGAAGTCAAGCTCAAATGTATGTCATTATTTAGTGACTACAATCCTGAGATCATACCATTGAT
Source organism: Protopterus annectens (assembly GCF_019279795.1). Taxonomy (NCBI): domain Eukaryota; kingdom Metazoa; phylum Chordata; order Ceratodontiformes; family Protopteridae; genus Protopterus; species Protopterus annectens. The sequence goes on along the minus strand of NC_056739.1, from coordinate 1,677,380,942 downwards.
TTGCCAGGAAAATAGAGGAAAAGGCCAAAATATGAGCCAAAAATATGGACATTCAGCAGAAATTTGTACAGTTGAGAGGTATGTCTGTGATATGACCCTTTTACGATAAAGCAGGTAATTATTAAATAAATGTGAGTGAAGTAAGCACTACAGATTGGCAGACCAGAGTGACTGACTGATCTCAGTACTTACCTGGAATTTTAGGAAGAACATATGCTCCTGATCTTCAGAGATGGTGTTCTGTTTCATAGAATTTTATAAATATTGGCAGGACAGCAAGTATTGATAACTCTCAATTACTTTGGTCAAGAAATCTGTGGAAAGCAGGATAATGGTAGAATAAAGGATCACCTTTTTAAGTATTACTCTAATTCACTTAAACAAATAATAGAATAACACAGTTTGTAGCAATATTCTTTTTCTGAACAATAAGAAGTATAAAACTCTAATGTCTTGCATTTTTGAATGTCTGTAATTCTAAATAACTTACCAGCAAATCAAAACTTTTACAAGAGATAGGGCAAAAAAATGAGGCAAAATCAGGGACATTCTTTGAAATCATGGACAATGACAGGTATGTATTATTCCTCAGTGAGATGCCCTCACTGTTGTTAGATAACAGACAAATAACAGTTGCTGATATAGTGTGGCAGTATTAGTGTTGCACAGTGTATTGCTATATGCTGAAATCAGTGTAAAACTAGTATTGTTTTGTGTGTGTGTGTGTATGTGTGTGTGTGTGTGTGTGTGTGTGTGTGTGTGTGTGTGTGTGTGTGTGTGTGTGTGTGTGTGTGTGTGTGTGCGTGTGTGTGCGTGTGTGTGTGTGTGTGTTTAAAAAATTATCGCTGATTTTTATTTGTGTGAGTTTGGTGGAGTTAGATTTCAGTCTAAGAGTAACAAGCTGCCACAATTTTGTTCAGTTTTTATAACAAACATCATTATCAGCAGCATTATCATTAATTTTGTTTGTGGGTGGTGGCTGCAGTGTATTCAAGAAAAATAAGCTGGTCATAATTTTTTTAATTACCATCATGAACATAGAGCTTACACATGATAGGTGGCTATCTCTGTGGTTTGGCAGAAGTAGGATGTGTCTGAAAGCAACTTTTCACTGGCACGCAGATGCAGGGATGCCATATAGCAGTTCTTTGCTCTGTTTAAGTTCTTGGCTGTGGCTTTTTCTGTGTCGAGTCTGCATGTCCTCCCTGTCATTGTACATGCATACCCAGGTGCTCTGGTTTCCTCTAGTATCCTAAAGACATGCTGTAGGTGAATTGGCATTCTTTCAGTTTCTTTGAAGGTGAGTGTGCAGCATGTGTGTGTGTATATGCATCTTGTGATAGACCTGGCTTGTAAGCCATAGTGTGTGTGTGTGAGTGTGTGTGTGTGTGTGTGTGTGTGTGTGTGTGTGTGTGTGTGTGTGTGTGTGTGTGTGTGTGTGTGTGTGTGTGTGTGTGTGTTTAAAAAATTATCACTGATTTTTATTTGTGGAAACATACAATAATGTCAGGAACAAATATAACTCTTGTGGGTAACAGTAAAAAAGCAGTTAGCAAGTAATTATCTTTCAAAAAATAAGACATAAAATATATCACAGAACATTAAGACCCTTCGAGCCTCTAGGGCTGTAATGACCCCACACCCTAGACTATGGAAATGGATTTTGACATGGAGTTAGCAGTACCGTCTGCCCTAAACCACACCCATTCTAAACCAGCCCTGCTCAGAGGTGTGTACATAAGGTTGCTGTAGATTGTGTGAAGGGCTGGGGATGTTGTAGTCATTATTTCTTTAATTTTCCTCACAATCAAACCTTAGAGGTATGCACAGTAGGTCATTATAGCTTGCATTTGGGTTGGGGGCAGTGTGGTCCTTGTTCCCATTACTTTTCCCACAGACCTCAGAGATGTGTAAAGAAGATCACTATAGCTTGTATATAGCCAGTGTACTGTCTTTGAGCATGAAGCTGGAATACATTTCTTGATCATTATTTTTTCACTTTCCTCACAATCACACTACATGTGGCAGAGTTTGTCTCTGAATTGCTGTCCTGCACTATTTTGAACCTGCAGAAAGGCTGTATGGTAGACCACATGTCTAATTTGCATGCGGCATTATCCAGCAGCCTGCATCTTTTTAACTTAAATGTACTTAATGGGGACACTGCTAGTTTCCCATTAGCACTGGGTGAAGTGGCTGAACTTCTTGATGGTCTCTTTTGTCGTGAGCTTAGAAAGGACTTATGATACTATGAGCTTGTCAGAGGCTTCATACTACTGTATGAAAAGCAGCAGAGTTTTTTGAATCACTCCCTTATAGTATACTGACCATTCCTACTAGAAACAGGGTTGTACAGTGTGCTAAGTGCTTCTGAATGGGAGTGGTTAAGCTGGTCAAAACTCTCAAATGTCAGTATCTGTTTTGTCAGCAAACTTAGATCAACAAAGCAGATGGTCAACAGGTGTGCCAGATTGACAATCTCCAGGGTTGGAGAATATGCCCCTTCCCCAGGGATTGTGTGATTCAGGAGTTAGTATACATAAATAGCATGGGGTGGGGGGGGATGCAGGGGGGGGTTCCCCACCCTGAAAAACATGATGCTTTCTTTTTAAGTTTAAGTTTTGATATGTCGAGGGTGTTTCTTGCACATGCTTAGTGCCCTGTTAACATTTGACCTGTTGACCTTTTGTGATCAATGCAATTAACATTGTCATTTGGGTGTCCAGTTTTATTCAGATCACTGTTTTGAATACCCCATTATTTAAAAAATTAAGAAATCATTCTTTTGCAAGGAGTATGACCCATTTACTCCAAATTTGCTAGCTCTGAAATTAATCAGTTTTTGGAGTAGGGGAAAACTTTCCTTACTCCAGATGTCCACCATCTCAGAATCAATAGACTGGCAGTGTGTAGCTAAGACTAATTTGACTAAGATGGCCTAGTGGTAAATTGCTGTGACTATGGTGTACAGAGTCTTGGGTTCAAGACCTGCAAGGGCTGTTTATTTGCCCATGAACTACCACATAGGTGGTAGTCCACTAAACACAGAAGGTTTGATAGGTGACCTGGGGACACAGGTTGACAGCAACCTCTCCTTTGATAACCACATTGCCACTGTAGTCAGAAAGTCCTTCTATGTGGCACATCTCATTACAAAAGGTTTCTCATCCAGGAAGAAAGAGGTCATAATTCCTCTCTACTTGTCCCTCATTAGACCTATTATAGAATACAATGCATCATTTGGTATGTACTTCACTAGACACCTACAACAACTGGAAAGGCCACAAAAATACCTCACTAAGAGGATCTTAGGCCTTAGACACATGCCCTATATAGACAGACTCAAACAACTCCAGCTATACTATGTCTCTTATCGCCTACTTAGAGGCAACTCTGCTTGATCTACAAAGCCATGTCTGACCCCTAGCTGCTAGCTATGCTACACCTAAAGAAATCCCAATCCCTCCATGCCACATGATCCAGGGACCTAAACCTCTTTACCACAATAAACAGAACATGCTGGTGGGACAGATTCCTAACCCAGAGACTTCCCATACTCTGGACCAAACTTCCCATTCACGTCAAGCATAGCACTTCACTGGCCCTCTTTAAGAGAAATCTTGACGAGTGGAAGGGCAATAGGAAGTTCTCCCCAGGGATCCCTTCAGTGGCCTTGTTTGACAGGGGCACTGGGAACTAACTTTTGGCATAATGATGCCACAAATCTTCTTGGGCTAGCTAATATAGGCTCCAGGGCCATTAGCCTAGTACACACCTATGAACCTATGAACTAAATATTTGCTGTCATCTAAGTCCTTATCTATCTACTCTTCTTTAAACTCTAGATTCCCATGTTTAAATATGATGATGACTAGCTACAGTAAGTTCCACCTTATGTGGTATAGTTCCTTCTAGAAAGCAGTGAGGTCAAAGTATGCATGGAGGCTGGTAACAAATACAGAATGGATGTGTTATTTAATGACACACAAGAAACAACAAACAAGAATTGCATTCTGAGGAAGTGTGCTAATCCGTGCTTGGACCTGAGGTGTTATTTAATGGCCATACTTATGAACATCCAAATGTTGCTGTTAGGTTCAATTCACTCTCTTAGGCACTTTTGATCCTCATCAATGATAAAGTTTTATCTTGCTTTTTGAGTTTCCATTACACATGAAAGAAAATAAGCATCCCCTAATCACACCATGCCCTGCTTCCTCTGCAGTTGTCTAACTCAATTACATCAACGAGCAACATGTCAGTAAAGTAAGCAAAACTCCTTTCCTATTTTTCATTTATTTGTTATGTGGGGTATTACTCATGTACATTGCTTATAGGTTCATAGGTTAATAGATGATTACTAGGCTAATGGCTTAAGACCCCTTAGAAGACTTGCCAATATAACCAGATTTTACCCAATATATGTCCCCTAGGTACAAGAGGATGGAATAGTTTTATGCCTATGCCTTGAGTATTTTACAGATTGACCCTGTCCATAAAGGACATGGGCACTACCTCTGGTGTGAAGTCGTGATACCCCATCCATTGACCCAAATTGCATTGAAGAGGGACAGAGAATGGCTCTGCCTAATGTAAAGAGGAAGCCTGATTCAAAGAATGGGCAATTTCTGTGGCACACCACTAGTAACTGGCCTCTTGATGGACCTGGAGTCACCCACCTTGACTACATGTGTCCTGCTCATGAGCCACTTGGCTACCCATTTGGTGACATAGGGATTTATGCCCAGTTTTGTGAGTTTATTTATAATAACTGAGTGGGGAGTTGTGTCAAATGTCTTGGACAGGTCTAGGAAGGCTGTATGTACTTTTTTACCCTCATCCATGGCCTTAGTGACTTTCTCAAAGAAATCCACCAGATTTAGTAGGCATGATCTGCCATTGATAAGGCCAAATTGAGTTGAGTCCAGTGTTGGATGTTTCCTATGTCATTATTTATCAGGTGCATGATTATTCTTTCCATGCCCTTACATATAAGACTAGTCAAACGTATGGGTTCTATAATTTCCTGGGTCAGTGGATGGTCCCCCTTTTGCAGAAGGATGACTGTTGTTGTCCTCCACTCTGTTAGGATAAAGTCAGTCTAGAGGCTATGGTAAAACAGAGATCCTAATGGGCTTGGTAAGTCCTGATTCAAGCTGTTTAACAGCAACCTGGTATATTGTCAGTACCCACTGAAGCCATGTTTTTAACTGTAGAGAGCACAGCAGCAACCTGTTCTTTGGTGATAATCGGCAGTAGTGTAATGGAGGATATTTCTTGGAGGAGAACTAGGGGTGATTGGGAAGTGAAATCAGCCAGCAGATTTAATATATCTTTTTGCTGAGTATAGGTGATACCATCTACAACTAATTCTGCACATTACTGGTTGCTGCCCTTAAGACTGAAGACAGAACTGAAAAATGCCTTATGGTTATCCTTAAGCTTTGAAGGCTATTTTTACCTCAAAATCTGTTTTCAGAGACTTGACTAGTTCCCTCATTTGCTTGTTCAGACTAATGAGGGGCTTTTTGCTCTGTTATACAGATTCCCTCTTACTTTTTGGCAGGATTTTTGTTGTACAACCTATTAATACCAGCAGTCTACCATGGTGGCTTGTTTTTGTGGTTTGACCTGGGTTTATTTAGTCTGGTACTGTCGTTTCTATGCAGTGCTATCCCATATTTGTAAGTACCAGATCTAGAATATTTGTTTGCCTAGTGAAAGTGCAGACCAGCTGCTCCAGGGCATTTGAATTTATAAAGTCAAGAAATCTTTGTACCTGCATGTTAGTGGTTGTGTATGTCTTCCAATTAATGGAGTGGTAGTCAAAATCACCCATGTGTATGGTATTGGGCTAAATACTGAGTATTTCTAGTAACTTTGGGTATGATGTAAAGGTTTCCTGGTTCATAATGGGGGACCTATAGCAAGCAGGAATGTGGTAATGGATTTTCCCCATGGCTAGCTGGATAAGGAGTAGCTCAAGCATGTCATATTGTTTGACCAGGCTTAAAGTATGCTTTTCCACCTTTTGCTCTTTCCTGTTCAGTGGGTATCAGAGCATATGAAAAGAGTTATAGCCATGCACTGACAGTGTACTTTTCATGGCTTTAAACCATGTTTCTGTAACTGCACAGATGCTGTCATTCTCCAGGGTGAGATCTTCTAGGGAGTGCAGTTTCTTGTTGAGACTCCTAGCACTGAGCAGTAACAGCTTCAACTTGTCCTGAGTAGCTTTTGTTATGTTGGAATTTTGGACTGTTTGGCAAAGCTTAATAAAGGCACTATAGGGGTGGATAATGTTTTAGCCAATATCCAAAAGCCTAATGGTGACAGGTGAAGATGACCATCCCTGGCAAAGCAGCATGACCGGTCATCCATGTCTTCCCGGGCTGACAAGTATTGGACTCCTTTGGAATGACACCAGTAACTAGGGTAATTGTAGAAGTCAATCATTTTCTGTTGGTATTGTAGCACCATCCCTGGAGATGGTAGAATGCTGCTCAATGTGAGGCTCATACCTGACTGAGACACATATTCTGAAAACTCAATCATGTCTCTCTTCATATAGTACAAAAGCAATAAAAACCTGAAATATTCACTGCAAAGTTTAATGGTCAGACAGCATACAAAGCTTTCAAGTAGAACTCGAGATCCATTTCCCCCTTCTCCCTCCTTGCTCCAAAGCAATCAGTCACTACAGACATCTTGAATTTTTGCTTGGGAAGGAGTTTCAAGTGGGATAAAACTGCAAGTTGTGTGAGATAGTAAGAATAGATACAAAGACATAAATATAAAATAGATGTTTGCCATGACCATGGCAGGAAACTCTCTGAATCATTTTGGTCCCTGGGATCTCTTCAAGTTGTTACAGACAATACCACAGTCATGTAGTACATCAACAAGCAAGAGGAAGCCAGGTTGTAGCCCCTCTGCAGATTAGCTATATTATATGGGATATAGCTTCACAGCAAGATTTCACTCTAGAGGTATTCTATATTTTGGCAGAGCAAAAGTGTGTGGTAGACAAGCTGAGTAGGACAAGGGTAGACCTTCATGAATGAAAACTTCATCAGGTGGTCTTCCATGATTTGATCCATCTTTGGGAGAGTTCCTCAAGTAAACCTATTTGCCTCCTCTCTGAACTATCAACTGGCAAGATCCTTCTCCAAGACCCCGTTCAAGAATGCCTGGAAGACAGATGCCTTGTCTTTCCTTGGACAGGAATGTTCCTGTATGCTTTCTTACCTTTTGACTAATATCCAGGGAGCTTCGGAAGATTCAGAAGGAATCCCCCAAGATGATTGTGATGGCCCAGGTAACCATGGTTTTCCCTTCTTTTGGAAACAGCTAGGGGCTATAACCACAAGCTTCTTCATAGATCTACTCACACAAGAACAAGGGTGAATGATATACCCCAACATCAATCAACTTCAATTGACTGCCTGGATGATACGGTCTTAATTAGTTCTCTTCAGGCACCTGTTTACTAAGAATTTGCAGGAAGTACAAATTGACGCAAGAAAGCCTGCTACTAGAAGATTGTATACTGTATTAGCAAACAGAAAAGGTTTTCTACTTGGTGCCTGCAACATAATTAGCGCTCATTTGGGGGTAGATGTTCTCTGATTTTGCAATATTTGTGTGAGTTATTACCCTGAAAATTTCTTATTCCCAGTGGTGGCTGGTGGCTTCAAATCAAAGGGAGGCTGCAGGAGGAAGCTGAATGGGTGGGGCCAATGGGAAGGGGTGGAGCTATGCTAAAAAAATGCAAAAACTGGGATTTTAATTAATTATGCTGCCCTGGGTGCCAAACCGTCATTATGAGAGTCCAATCAAGACAAAATGAAGTGTAGAAGAAAAATATATTTCAATGCATTGGCTACATGACAGCTTACTTAATATCTAGAAGGAAACAAAAAGGTTGTGAGGCATGAAAGCAGAAATTACTTTTTAAATACATTACTGAAATGCCAATCAAAATCAAGAAGTCTAAACCTCTAAATGCACTCACTCGAGGCACTCCTTAAAATGGAGAACATCAACATCTGTGCAGTGACAGAGACCTGGTTCAAGGCATCAGGGAGCACCCCTGCATTACCAGGCTATAATTCATACCACACCTTTCGGCCACCTAACTTGGACTGAAGCACTAAAGGTGGAGGCGTGTCCATATCCATTAAGGATATCCACACCTTCAGGCTAGTTGCTTAGCATAATGCATTTGAGATTATCCAAGTGCAACTAACTCTGGGCAAGACCGCAATGCAAATTGTAGCTTGCTACAGATCCCCCACCATGCCCCAGGATTCCCACTCCTCATTTCTTGATACACTGGAAAATATTAGGGTACAACCTAATACCTTAATAATGGGCAATTTGAACTACCCCACTATTAACTGGGAAAACTACTCATGTATCAACTCTTGTGCTTGACATTTTCTGGAATTCATACCAGTGCCTTGGATCAACTTATCCACACCCCCACCAGAGGCATCAATATCCTAGACCTGGTCATTACCAACATGGGCAACCAGTGTTCCACACCAGAGGTCAATTCCTCATTGGTCAGATCCAACCATAAGCAAATCACCCTAGACATCCACATCCCAGCCCCACCTCCCATTAGGGAAACCACCATAAAAAATTTCTCCAAAGCTAACTTCACGCTTCTTAAGACAGAAGTGGCAAACTTCATGACACCCATGCTGATGGACAATAGAGATACGACTGCTGAATCCTATACACTTGCACTTTATAAGCACTTACACGAGTGCATGGATTGTGCAATTCCTAACAGAACCAAGATGCTATCTTCCAAAAAAGAAGCCAATCTGGTGGTCCCCTGCTATAAACAAACTCTACAACAGAAGAAAGAAACTGTTGCAAAAAAGAGTAAAATCCCATGATTGGAGGAACTCCATGGTCAGCCTCAGCAAGAAGTTGAGATCCCTCATAAAATCCTCCAAAGCTAGTTACGAAAACAAAATCACCACTGATTCTAAAGACAACCACAAAGCATTCTATAGTTATGTCAAGAATCTCAATGGCAACACTCAGATCTGCTCCGAGTTACAGTACAATGGCACTAAATATACAGAACCAACTGACATTGCCAACATCCTGGCAGATAGGTTCAGTGCTAACTTTACCCCTCTCTCATCCCCTAAAGTGCCCATCTTTATACCGGAAGAATGCAAAATACCTATAACCACGGCTGCACAGGTAAAAAACACATTCTCCAAAGCCAAGAATACAGCATCCATGGGACCTGACAACATCCCAGGCTGCATTCTACATGAACTACAGAACGAGCTGGCACCCCACTTAAGTACCATGTTCAATCATAGCCTCACCTCAGGCTTTGTGCCCAC